>NC_142934.1:5510663-5525663 GCF_046866305.1 Octopus bimaculoides | reverse complement strand
AATAATAATAATAATAATAATAATAATAAAAATGATATTAAAAGTAACAAACTGATTTCGACGTGTACAATACGTTCATTGCGACCATCAATTATTATTTTGATGATTGTCAACTCAACATTTGTCGTTTTAACGTTTATATTAAAAGGGGGTGGGGTAAAGTAGTTTGTGGGTTGGGAGAGTTGTGTGTGTGTGTGTGTGTGTGTGTTCTTAAAGCGTCTCGCTCTCGTTTGCATCCTTTCTCCACATCTCTACTCTTCGATTCCACACACGCACCGACATGTGATTCTGCATCCCTACATATATATATATATATATATATATATATATATATATATATATATATATATATATATATATATACAGCAAACAGCTGCTCATTTGCTTCTATACACGTGCCCAGGCGTTATGCCCCCCACCACGTACGTGTTTCTGCAAAAGCAGAAACGTTAGCACGCCGGGCGAAATGCTTAGCGGTATTTCGTCTGGCTTTACGTTCTGAGTTCAAATTCCGCCGAGGTCGACTTTGCCTTTCATCCTTTCGGGGTCGATTAAATAAGTACCAGTTACGCACTGGGGTAGATATAATCGACTTAATCCGTTTGTCTGTCCTTGTTTGTCCCCTCTGTGGGTAGCCCCTTGTGGGTAGTAAAGAAATAATACATACATACAAAAATACCTTATCGTTGATGTTGAAATTCCAATGAAGGAGCCTTGGGTCTAGGTTAGAAACCAGCTCTTTCTCTATTGGAAAGAAATCTTGAAATAAACTGAATAATGACATACATACATACATACACAGACGCGCGCGCATGCATACATACATTGAATTTAGGATTTAAAATTCAAATGAAACTTGTGATCTTAAATCAAGTCTTTTCAAGAAGATAAGCACAATAATATATAATATTTCAAAGTTATAGTTTTCCCTTCTTTGTAGAAAATATGGTTATGATGGTAAACAAAATATACAGCCTTTGGTGTATGTATGATTACAAAAGCATAATTGAAAATGATAGCAAATCTCAGGTTATCTGACCGCCGTTAATCTTTCGTAAATATCTTATTCCCAGTGCACCAGAATGACTACATAACGATATATCTTATACAACGTAATGATAAGCCTGGACACCTAATGAAGCGAGTTTTTTTCTGTAGGTTTTAATTTTCACAATTCTAATAACACTGTCAAAGTGAATTTTCTCTAACAATGCATGATTCAATATTCAGTTTTGCTGAATAAACAATTTAGATTCGTGATTTAGTAAACCTTAAAACTTTTTGATTTTCTTGAGTTTCCTAAATGAAAAAGTAAAACTCTTTTCACTAAATGTAACAATTATTCTCTAGAATATTCTTAGACTTCATGTAAGTTTGTACATTTGATGCTTGTTGTAGGCACATACATGGCTGTCTCGCTAAGAAACTGGCTTTGTAATAAGGTGGTTTCCAGTTTCGTTTCATTCCGCGGCACCTTGAGCGAGTGTTTTCTATTATAGCCTCGGGCCAACTAAAGCCTTGTGTGTGAAATTTCGTAGTCGGAAACTTTGTGGCTCATGCGTTTTTGTGTTTATCCTCCACCTACAGTTTGATAACTGACGTTGAATTTTTAACGTCCCCATAATCAAGCGGTTCGGTAAAACAGATCGATAGAATAAGCACTAGGGTTAATTTGTTCGTCTGAACACTTAATGGTTGTGCCCCAGTATGGCAGGAGTCTAATGACTGAAACCAGTAAAAGATAAAAATAAAAGCAGCATTTCATTTGAAAAATAAAACGCAAGGCGATTTCTAAAAGCTTTAAAGCCATCTACTGATTAATTTTTACTAGAATTAAGGACCGATTCACTGCGCACTTTCGTAAAAGCCCATTTTCATCAACATTATCTCTTGTTCTGGTGTATAGTTTCCTTCAGCAATAATTTTTATGAGATCATTAAGATAATTAGTAGAATTCTCTGAATCTTCACCAATTATTTAAATGTGCAAATTAAGATTTCTTTTAAGCCTTTCAAATCAGCCCTTTGCTAGCGAAAATGGATTTGCATGAAGTATGGCAACTTACACTTCTTGCAAAATGCTAGACAAATTTCTAACCTTCGCTCGAATGGCCATTGTCTTCGTTTGTACGTTTGGTCCAGTCTGAGAGTCTCTCTACAAACTCAAGAGCCCTTCTTTTTTAACCCTTATATCAGATCTAAGAATTCTTTTTTTTTAACCATTACATCAAGTCTAGGGGGGAAAAAACAACATCCGGGTATTTAACGGAAAAGCTACTTGATCACAAGCTAGCAATACTTTTATTGTCAGGAATTTTTCTCCACTATGTGTGCCTATACATATACACATGTATATAAACACACACACATACACTTACATGCATATATACATATAGGCATATATATATATATATATGTATGTATATATATATATAGGGAGAATTCACAAAAAAACAACAGACGAAGACAGGTGATGTTGAAAACAAATAGATGTATTAGTATAACGCTCGGGAGAAAGTCTTTAACGTTTCGAGCCTACGCTCTTCTACAGAAAGGAACACGGAAAGAAACAAGGAGAGAAACAAGGAGAGTGCGTGTGTGAAGGCCTGTTGCTTAAGGGTTACGGTATTAGGTTCACGATTAAAGGCTCGCGATTTCGATTCCCGGCGATGCGTTGTGTCCTTTGAGTTGGATACTTTATTCTATATCGCTCCAGTCCACTCATCTACCAAAAATGAGTTGTACTTGTACTTCAAAGGACCAGCCTTGTCACACTCTGTGTCTCACTAAATCTCCTTAAGAACTACGTTGAAGGTACATGTGTCTGCAAAGTACTCAACCACTTGCACATTAATTTCACGAGTAGGTTGTACTGTTGATCGAATCAACTGGAACGCTCGTCGTCGCACCTGACGGACTGCCAGTTTCCTCCCACTGTAAATAATGCAAGATTTAATGTTTCTTTTTTATATATACAAACCTTTGTAGACCATCAAATTTTTTTTTTTTTTTTTTCAGTCTTTTCGTTGCCATTCGCGACCTCTTCAATGACATGCTCTCTCGACTCCAGATCTGTTTCAGGTCTGTTTCAGAATACACGTGTTCCCACAAAAAATCTTTCAAACCAAATACAAAAACGAAATATAGATTAACTTTTTTTTTCTATTTATTTTTCTATCTGCGAGATAAAAATATTCTTCAAAAAAGAAAAAAAGTGTTTCACTTCTCAAAACAACTTTATCCCTCTTCCACAAGAAGCGAATAAATCGTATTGAATACAATATATATCGATTTCTAATTTTCTCACGTGACCAAAATGTTGCAGTGTAGCGTTTTAAATCGATTAGATCGACCCCGTTACTAAATGTCACTTTATGTGCTTAGTGACAGTTTGAAATCCTTCACTCGATATTCTTAGTTTTCTGCTTCCATTTCTTCCTCGCTTTATTTCACACTTATTTTCTCTTTTACTTCCATATACTTCTTTAAACTCATTTCAATTTTAGGGTGTCAGATAAATTCGTTCGTTTATGGAGTTTTTCCTATTTTCATCAACAACTTTAACAAATTAGTCAATAATATTCATGGTGGTGCTCCAGCATGACTACAGCCACTTGGCTGAAACGCATAAATAAATAAATATATTTTCCTTCATGATAGCGATGAGCTACCAGAGCCGTTAGCACACCGGACGAAATGCTCAACAGCATTTCGTCCGTCTTTACATTGAGTTCAAATACCACCTAGGTCAACTTTGCTTTTCATTCTTTCAGGGTCGATTAAATAAATACCAGTAGAGCACTGGGGGGGGGGGCTATTAAATAACTGCCAGTTAATCAAAGGTCGATAATATCGATTAGCCTCATTCCCTAAAACTGTTGGCCCTGTGCCAAAATTCGAAACCAATATAGTCTCCTATAACATTCTTCTTTTTTTTTTACTTGTTTCAGTCATTTGACTGCGGCCATGTTGGAGCATCACCTTTAATCGAACAAATCGACCCCAGGACTTATATTTTTGTAAGCCTAGTACTTATTCTATCGGTTTCTTTTGCGGAACCGCTAAGTTACGGGGACGTAAACGCACCAACATCGGTTGTCAAGTGATGGTGAGGGAACAGACACAGACACGAGTAACAAACACACACATACATATATATATATATATATATATATATATATATATATATATATATATATATATATGCGACAGGGCTTCTTTCAGTTTCCGTCTAGCAAATCCACTCACAAGGCTTTGGTCGGTACAAAGCTATAGTAGAAGACACTCGCTCAAGGTGCCACGCAGTGGGACTGAACCCGGAACCATGTAGTTGGTAAGCAAGCTTCTTACCATACAGCCACTCTTGCGCCTAATGTTCAAGATTTCTTGCCATCGTTCCGCTAGTTTGTCAATACAAAGAATCACTTGGTCTCGACTAGAAGAAATCATCGAACCACGATTTCGTTACACATTGTTGTTGAGCGAAACGCCGGTTTGAGAGCGACCGATGAAGAGGACAATCCTGTTATATCAGGAGAATACGGTGAATGCGGCAGATATTCTCAACCGAGCTTTGGAGCTTTGATTAAAAGCGAAGAGCTGCAGGTGTCGAAAATGCTCATTTTTTTTTTCCGCTGGGTATTCCATCGTTAATATTTAAGAAGGAGTAAAATTAATTCAAATTTCAAAGACGTTGAACAAAAGATGCGGAGGAAGAACAGAACTACAAAACCCACTAAAATACAATAATATATATATATATATATATATATATATATATATATATATATATATATATATATATATATATATATATATATATATATATATATATATATATATATATATATATATATATATATATATATATATATATATATATGTATATATGTATGTATGTATGTATGTATGTATGTATGTATGTATGTATGTATTTGTGTTAATTCATATAACATTGGAAAGAAACGAACGACTTTAACTCACAAGCCAATAAAATAACCGAAAATAAATTTGATTAACAAAAGTAGGGAATTATATGAAATAGAATCTGTTACATTATGCATGCGTGTGTAAGTGTATATGTGTGCATAGCATATTCAAGAGAACAAAATACCAGAGAGAGTTCTAATTTTATGCGAATAAACATTAAAAAAAATAAAGATGGACAAAAAGTAAGGCTCATTAGCATAAATGTATATAATGGTAATGGTGAATTTTATTAACATGTATACTTAATGACATTTGCACTTGAAAACCTATACGTCATTGCACTCAACAATGAACAGAATTCACAGTCATCTCGGCATTATGATCACAGTAGGGAATTTATTTACAATTACACAACACGTCATCGGAGCACAGTTTTTCATGATGACGTCAATGTACCTGATTATATCAGTACAATTGTCAGGTCGATTGAACTTTTGTTGCACAATATCATTATCAAGCGAGCAGAATGACATGCATGTCCGTCTTTCTTTATGCATCGATGCTTGTTCATCTTCGAAATTTATTTAATTTCTTCTTAATTATACCCATGTATGCATGTATATATGTATGTATATTTATGTATGTATAGATAGATATATGTATGTAAGCGTTTTTTTTTCCTTGTGCACGCATGTATACGTATATAAGAACGAATGTATGTGCAGTTTTGATTCATATATAATGGGTGTTGAATGAACAAATGAATGATGATAATAATAATAATAATAATAATAATAATAATAATAATAATAATAATAATAATAATAATAATATATACATATGTATGTGTGTTTGCGTGTCTGTGTTTGTCCCCCCACCATCGCTTGACAACCGATGCTGGTATGTTTACGTCCCCGTAACTTAGCGGTCCGGCAAAAAAGAGACCGATAGAATAAGTACTAGGCTTACAAGGAATAAGTCCTGGGGTCGAATTGCTCGACTAAAGGCAGTGCTCCAGCATGGCCGCAGTCAAATGACTGAAACAAGTAAAGGAGGTAGTTCGAATGAGACTGCTTCAAAGACTATTGAATCGTGAACGATAAGAATGGGCTCCATCATCTCATCGATTCCATCACTAGCACCTATCAATACTGGTAGGTGCGTGAACTAGTGGTTAGAGTGTTGCGATCAACAGAATTCACAGTCATCTCGGCATTATGATCACAGTAGGGAATTTATCAACACTCTACGTTTAGCAGCATTTCTTCCTGTTTTACGTTTTGAGTTCCAATTCCACCGGAGTCAACTTTGCCTTTCATCCTTTCGGGGTCGATAAACTAAGTACCAGTTACGCACTGGCGTCGATGTAATCGACTCATTCTCTCCCCAAAAATGTCAGACCTTGTGCCTATAGTAGAAAGGATTATTTGGGGGAAGATAAAATAAGTACCAGTCGTGTACTGAGGGTCGATGAAATCGATTTGGCCCCTCCTTTCAAAATTCCAGCAGAATGAGAAGAAAATTCAGGATTAAAAAGAAAACAACAATAAAAATAGTGTTATTGATTTGTCATGCCCTATTTTCGGATATTTTAAATATGCTAAATTAGGCGGATGTATAATCCATCTCACAACATTTGTTTGGAACCTGCTAAGTAGCAAATATGACGGAACTAATAACAAAGTGTTATATAAAGTTATGAAATGATACGCTTTGGAAGGAATCAAAAGATTTTTCAAAATGGTTAATTTGATAAGCTTAATGGCATTCGTTCTTGTGATTCAAATATTCTGAATCCAGTTGATTTTCAATTTCAAGATAATAATTAACAACATATTATCGCTTTGTGGAAATATTATATAATGTAAAATTTCCACTATTTGTCCATAGAATTCTATTTGAGGCGTGATTGCTGTCGTGGCAAGGAAGGTAATAACATACTGGCAATAGTTACTATCAGCAAAATAATGTATGGAATTTCAAAGGCAAAGTAGTGTGCGATAGAAATTTTACGGCTTCAGATTATTTATATTCTCACCAAATTGCCTTTATACCATTGCAAAAGGAACCGATTCTGCTGCAGTCTCTACATGTGTGACGTTGGTTTATTGACAAGTTAAATACAGTTTACAGAAGATTGATTTCTGTAACGCCTTTAATTGCAGGAATTGCGATATCTTCTCTCACAGACACGACAGAAATTGGTCATGGCATTTATTTGTGTACACTCTCTCTCTCTCTCTCTCTCTCTTTCTCTCTCTCTCTCTTTCTCTCTCTCTTCTCTATCTGCCTAGCTCTCTATCAATCTACACCTTTCTCTCTCCCTCAATCTGTATCTCTCTCCCTCAATCTGTATCTCTCTCCCTATCTCTCTTTCTTCCTTTTCCTCTCTCTCTCTATCTCTCTCTCTCTCTCTCTCTCTCTCTCTCTCTCTCTCTCTCTCTCTCTCTTTCCTTTCTACTCGTGTGTGCATCGATCTGTCTGTTTCTGTCCATTACTCTAATGTAACACTTACTCTTAGCTAAGAAAACGATATAAACCGAAACACTGAATTGTTGAAAGGCGGTAGTTTTAAAGACAAATTTTAATAGATTTCGATATTTCAGAATAAAATATTGATTCCTTTCATTTGCAGAATAGTAGAGATTGATAGATAAACTGGTTCTAACTGACGTTCATTCCTTTCCAATATTGATAAAGTACTAGAATTAAAACGGACTCGGCTGGGAACCAATACAGGCTTTGACAAATCGGCTCGTTTGGTGTTTTCTCAATGCTCAGCACAACTCGTTATGCGTTCTAGAATAAAAATTGAATTATGAAAAGAGACTAAAAGGCTTGTTGGGAGGCAGTTTCGATAATTTCAAAAATAACGAATTTTTAAACGATATACTTCATCAAAAGCTACGAAACTCAAGCAATTTTTTATAGCTTTTAACCGTTGCCTATATTGCTATGATTTGTTCTACATTTTATATTAAAACGGTGTCGGGTGGAAGATAGACTTTAAAGGATCCGTAAAGTTTCCGGGTGAACTCGACTTAGCTTTTCTTTCTTCCAAGATCGAACGAGAAAATTCGCGTAATATTCTGGCTCCAATTTAATCGGCAATATTTCTAGCTTACGAAAAATCGCCTTGAGCGGAGCTAAAACAAAATTAAATATTTTAAATAATATAATTCGCTTATTTCTTCTGCATCTGTAGAAATAATTTACTAAAACCAATTATGGCAGAAAGAAGAGAAGAACAAAAGTAAAGAAAATACAGGAAAAATAGTTCTGGAAATAGCAAAAGTAATGACATCACCAGCAAAACCAATTATACCAAATTAAAATTATCAACAATTGCTACGACTGCAACAATCAAAAATAGCTTTTAAAAAATGGCAAAAAAACAAAACATTTACAAGAACAAAAATATTAAAATGCCTAATTCTAAATTCATAAGTTTTCTAAAAAGAGTTAAATTCACTAATTTGATTGAAATATAAAAAGGCAATTCACAAGATGGCGAATCATCGTTTTGCATACATATATTTTTTCTTTTTTCAGTTTGTCTTATGGGCTTTTCCCCGCACATACCCATGCATACATATACAACCCCATTTATTTAAAATAATGCGGTTCATAATACAATTAAACTTCTGAATAAGAAGTATTATCGAAAGACAAGCACACACAAAAAAAGCCTCATTGTTTCGTGGAGGGGGAGAGGGCGGAAGTATGTCCACTTTCATTAATATCACAGTTTTCCTTCCAATGGCGAACAAAATCAAAACCTTCTCTTTTGAATCGTTGCCATTCTAATTTAAGAAGTCTTCTTCATTTTGTTTTCGTTATTTCTTTTTTCTCCTTTTTGAAGTGAATCTATATGATGCTACACTTTGTTGTTATTATTATTAATTATTATTATTATTATTATTATTATTATTATTATTATTATTAATTATTATTATTATTATTATTATTATTATTATTATTATTATTATTATTATCATTATTATTATTTATTATTATTATTATTATTATTATTATTATTATTAATTATTATTATTATTATTATTATTATTATTAATTATTATTATTATTATTATTATTATTATTATTAATTATTATTATTATTATTATTATTATTATTATTATTATTATTATTATCATTGCGTGCTGTAGCCTTTTATCTTTGTTTTAGATAGTTACATTTGTGTTGTGGTTGTTTGTGTGCATTCTTGCAATAATACTTAATGTTTATTGTTCCTTTTTTGGGGGGGTTTATTTGCTGGAGATGTTTCGTGTATTTCATTATTCTGGCTTGTTAACGTCGCCATATTTTTTCTTGTTCTTTTTAAATATTATAACTTGTGGAGTTGCAATAAGAAATAAATAATATTGCAATATAAGACATTCAACTACTGCGTGGCTGTGTGGTAAGAAGCTTGCTTCACAATTACATGGTCCTGGGTTCAGTCCTACGACATGGCACCCTGTGCAAGTGTCTTCTACTATAGTCTCTTTGTGAGTGGATTTGGTAGACGAAAACTGAAAGAAGCTCGTCGTATATATGTACAGTCATGTGTGTGTGTGTGTGTGTATGTGTGTGTGTATGTGAGTGTGTGTATGTGAGTGTGTGTATGTGTGTGTGAGTATTTGTGTCTGTGCAAGTACCTCGCCACTGCCTGTCAGCGAGTGTTGGTGTGTTGGCGTGTTTACGTCCCGTAACTTAGCGGTTTAGCAAAAGAACTATGACAAATATCTCCGAATATTTTCGTATATCTTGTATACTATTGAGTAAAGATTAAAGACTATTATTGCTGAACGTCTCTATAATTTTCCTGTTGCATTCTGTTTAGTTAAATATTTCTTGCTTTCATAACAAAATATCTAGTATGATTAAGAAGTCATCGACTACCTAGCACCGATAACATTCAAATAAAGGTCGAAATAGCTATATAAGTTCGACTGAAGACTGTATAACTGAAAATGAAATTAAGTCCTCCATAATTGAAAAGAGAAAAAAACGATTATATGGTACGTTGTATCTTAAGGAAATAAAAATCTAAATATTAATTTCTGGCAAAACGGTTCTAACTTTTTCGTTTTCCGTTTTTTAACCTTCCACGTTTTCTATATGCTTCCTTCTCAACTGTTCGCGTTTCTTCTCTAATCCAAATTTTAGTTTTTTATGATATGTGGTTTGTGCCTGATGAATATATTTGTGGGATTTTTCAACATATGAAACTATTAGTAGCACATAAAATGTAATTGTGCCTATTAAATAGTATATATATATTTATACGTGTGTGTGTGTACATACGTGCATGCATGTGTGTGTGTTATATATATATATATATATATATATATATATATATATATATATATATCATCATAAATATACAGGGATTAGCATTGAGTTGCTTCTCCAACATACTGAAAATTTAGAAATAGCAGTCAAAGAACTACTGATTCTAAACTACAAATTTAGAGAAAAATTTGTAGTTTAGAATCAGTAGTTCTTTGACTGCTATTTCTAAATTTTCAGTATGTTGGAGAAGCAACTCAATGCTAATCCCTGTATATTTATGATGATAAATGGTTTTACCGATAAAGGTTTTTTCATACTGAACTACTTGGCAAAATTGTTAATTATTAATTCTATTATTAATTGACGATTCCCTGCCCTTATTCTTGTATATATATATATATATATATATATATATATATATATATATATATATATATATATATATTCATAGATAGATAGATAGATAGATAGATAGATAGATAGATAGACAGACAGACAGACAGACAGACAGACAGACAGACAGACAGACAGACAGACAGACAGACAGAAGGACGGACAGACAGAGAGATAGATAGATACATACATACATACATACATACATACATACATACATACATACATACATACATACATGCATGCATGCATACATAGATTAAATAGGAGATAACGCTGAACAAATTCAAGAATACCATTTAGCTATAATTTCCTCCTTGGAATCCTTGGAAGTTATTTTATTGTTTCCGAAGATGGGAAAAAAAATTGAAACAATAGCTAAGTAGAAGTCCGGAATTTATTTAGTGCTTATCTTTTGTTTATTTTGCAGTTAATCTACTTTTAGTGCCGATTCCTTTCAGCCATTACTGTCCGTTTGCACGAAGTACAATTTCACTCAAACACGCACACATACGTATATATACATATATATGTGCGTATATCTATACATATATGTGTGTGTGTGTGTGTATGATGCCTGTATATTTAATATGTGTATGTATGTATGTATGTATGTATGTATGTACGTATGTATGTATGTATCTATTATGTATGTATGTATGTATGTATGTATACGCTAATATCGAACAACGAGATTAAGTGCTCAGCACTGCGTTGGTGCATAAGTATTCTTCATTTCTGGGTTAACATGGCTACCAATGGTTTCATGTTGAAAGAGGTATCTCTTAACAATTATCAAACCTGCCATATAGGAACGTTAGTACTCGTCTCCATCTTATGTATTTATGTATATATGTATGTGTGCATTTGTGTGTGTATGTATATATATATACGTACTTACATCTATACATACATATATATATGTGTGTGTGTGTGTGTGTGTGTGTGTGTGTGTGTGTGTGTGTGTGTGTGTGTGTGTGTGTGTGTGTGTGTGTTAATCAAAGGTATTCCAAATTTGTCTGATGTTCACGTTTTATTTACAATCTTATAATAATATAATATAAGATAATATAATATGAAATGAAATGATAGAATATTAAATGTCCATTCTGATTGAACTAATACTTTCAAGCATTAAACTATGCAATCTTCAGGTTAGCATAGTAGTAGTAACAGTTATGTTTTGCAATTTACAACTGTAGTGAGATGGCTAAAATGTGTGCCTTAAATACATTTCTATAGGCTCCAGAATGCTAAATTTTGCAAATTGTATTCTGACCAATCAATGTGTGGCTTCACTAAATTACTTAAGTTGATTGGTGTTTGGTTTAGGCGTCTCTATATATTCTTCCAATTTATTTAGAGATTCTGTCCAGATTATGAAGAAGTCGTCAAGATATCTCTTCCATGCCTTTGCAATATACTTTCTAAATTCAGTGCTATAGCTTTCTTCTTCTTGGTAGAATTGTTCTAAGTATCCCATTACAGAGTTTGCGTAAATGGGAGAAAACCTTGTTCCCATCGCTGTGCCTTTAATTTGGATGTAATTCTTTCCATTGAAGAAGAATGTGTTGTTTTTCAGAATAAAACTGACTGTCCTATCTTCCGAAAACAACGGAAATGAATTCACTTTTACTTAATTTTAATGTGGTAAGCCTTTGAAACCAATATTCCACATGATTTAGGAATAAAGGCGATAAAACCACATAGAGAAGTGATTCTCAACGGATTCACATTGCCATTTATATTAGACACAGTCAAACTTATTCTGGAAAACAACAAATTCTTCTTAAGTGGAAAGAATTACATCAAAATTAAAGGCACGGTGATGGGAACGAGGTTTACTCCGGTTTACTCTAGCCTTGGGCTAACCAAAGTTTTGTGAATGGATTTGGTAGATGGAAATTGAAAGAAGCCTACCGTATATGTGTGTGCTTGTGTGTGCGTGCGCGCGCTCGTGTGGGGATGGTTGTCCTTGTGTTTGTCACCCATCACCGTTTGTCAACCGCTGTTGGTGTGCTTACGTACTTTTGTACCCTAGCGATTCGGCAAAGATAAAAGTAGGCACTGATGTCGCTTCATTCGACTAAGTGCTCTTCAAAGCGGTGAACCGGCGTGGCCGCAGTCACATGACAGAAAGAAGTAAAAAATAAATGACAAGCGAAATACATTGAGAATGAATCGTAACAGCCTTATGATATGTCGACGTCTTTTCTTTTGTGATTCAACACATTCACAATCTTGCATTGCAATTTTGCCTCATTTTGTTATTATATCAAGTAATTTATTTCGAATTTGCTCGTGTTCTTAATTATTGATGTATCCTTTATTGCCTCGGTTTTTCTTCCTGGATATTCGTTTCCTGTTACTTTCAAGCAGCTGATTTCCTTCGTTAACGTATTTTATTGGACACGTGACTCGTGTTAACCTTATAATTGTTCTAGTAAGGCACCGAGCTGGCAGAAACGTTAGCGCACCGGGAAAAATGCTTAGAGGTATTTCGTCTGCTATTACGTTCTGAGTTCAAATTCCGCCGAGGTCGACATAGCCTTTCATCCTTTCGGGATCGATAAATTAAGTACCAGTTACGCACTGGGGTCGATATAATTGACTTAATCTCTTTGTCTGTCCTTGTTTGTCCCCTCTATGTTTAGCCCCTTGTGGGCAATAAAGAAATAAGAAACGTTAGCACGCCGGGCGAAATGCTTAACGGTATTTCGTCTGTCTTTACGTTCTGAGTACAAATTCCGCCGAGATCGACTTTGCCTTTCATCCTTTCAGGGTCGATAAATTAGGTACCAGTTGTGTACTGGGGTCGATCTAATCGACTGCCCCCCTCCCCAAAATTTCGGGCCTTGTGCCTAGAGTAGAAAAGAATCGTTAGCACGCCGAGCAAAATGCTTAACAGCATTTCGTCAGTATTTACGTTCTGAGTTCAAATTTCGCTGAAGTCCACTTTACCTTTTACTCTCTCGGGGTCGATAAAATAAGTACCAGTTGAACTCTGGGATCAAGCTAATCGACCTACCCCTTCCCCCGAAATTGTTGTGTCACAATTTTAAACCGATGAAAGCAGCAGGCAAGCAGAATCGTCCGCACGCCGGTCAAAAATACTTAGCGGCATTTCGTCCGTTTTACGTTCTGAGTCCAAACTCCTCCAAGGTCGACTTTGCTTTTAATCCTTTCGAGGTCGATAAAACGAGTAGCAGTTGAGCACTGGGGTCGGAAAGAAAGCCAGACAGAAACTAAATTGTTTTAATATATCCGAGATATACATATAAGATGGGGTTCCATTCAGTATTCGTTTTTCAAAATTCAACTCAATGCTAGTTGAACCCAGGAACATATTAGTGTGAAGTGAATCTGTTAATTACACTGCCATTGTCGTTCTTGCCCCAATTTGACTTCTTGAGAGTACTTAAAATTTCATTACAGTTACCAAAATTACTTTACTAAAATGCGAAAAAAAAAACAGAAAACGGGAACAAAAAATGGTATTGAAAACTAACGATAACTGAAATCATCGCTTAAGATGTGTATATTAATTTTCCCCTTTATTTTAATACAAGAAGAATCAAAAAATTAAACACGATAGCATATTGACGGAGTAATATTTGACAATTAATAAAATCACACACGTACATACGCAAACACATATACAAGCATATACACACATATTGCCGAATTCATTTATTTTCTGATAAAATGAGACTCGATGTCTTTTATCAGTAAAAAATACACATATAAAATGATAGAAGAAAATCATTAGAGTGTTTTTAATAAATAGTTTCTGTAACTAGCAAAAAATATATATAATATTTAATTTAGAAGCTTGTTTTTTTTTGACTGAAAAACGAGGACAAGAAAAAACGTTTCTACAATGGTTGCTTTAGCCATGATTAAGTAACTCATTTTTTTGCCAGATAAATTACTTCGTTTCTTCTCATTTACCTTAATCTTTATCAATGTTACTTGAGTTAACATGAGAGATATTTTTATAACAGTTGTTTTGTAGAGGATTTTAAGTTCTATTCTTCTACAAGTTTTGCTTATCGTTTCTGATATTTGAATAAATTTTACCACTTTTCAGACATATCATGATGGAATACCAAGTAGAAAAATACAAAGTAATTTATGTGTGTGTGTGTATATATATATGTGTGTACATATGTATGTGTATATATATATATATATATATATATATATATATATATATATACACACACATATATATATATATATATATATATATATATATATATATATATATATATATATGACGGGCTTCTTTCATTTTCCGTCTAACAAATCCACTCACAAGGCTTTGGTCGGTCCGAGGTTATAGAAGACACTTGTCCAAGGTGCCACGCAGTGGGACTG
>NC_142934.1:5440663-5505663 GCF_046866305.1 Octopus bimaculoides | reverse complement strand
GTGTGTGTGTGTGTGTGTGTGTGTGTGAGCGTGTGTGTGCGTCTGTGTCTGTATTTGTCCCCCCCCCCATCATTGCTTGACAACCGATGTTGGTGTGTTTACGCTCCCGTAACTTAGCGGTTCGGCAAAAATTTAAAACCGATTGAATAAGTACTAGCCTTACAGAGAATTAGTCCTGGGGTCAATTTTGCTCGACTAAAGGTTGTGCTCCGGCATCACCGCAGTCAAATATCTGCAACAAGTAAAAGAATAAAAGAACATATATATAAACACACACGTACACATACGCACGCAAACACACACACACATACATACATACATACATACATACATACATACATACATACATACATACATACATAGAGAGAGAGTGTGAGGGAACAAGATTAACTTGAGACTGTCTAATAAACTCAGAACCAATGTTTAAAAGAGTGAATACGTTAATGGCCAGGTTCTCGTGTTGTTTCGTATTCGTCAATTATTTAAAAGATGTCAAACTAAGATCAGCATTTAAATTCGTTCAGTCTTTAGAGAATTAAGAAGTCTATTTATACGACAATGAACTGTTCGATCGCCGGATCACTGCGACTGAAGGTTAATAAAATCAGGCGTGCCAATTGACTAATCTGAAAGAAAATTAAGAAAACTGATACAGCATAAAATTTGATATGAGCACCGTGATATTGAGAACTAGGGATGGATTCTGCCGCGTTATATTTCACGACACGTCTATACACGTACTGTATTCTATAATGTCTGTGTGTGCATGTGTGCGATCATTCCCGCACACATACAGACACATACAGACTCATATACACACACCTGTATTCGTTATTAGCGACGAAAATAGTATTTGATCAACATAGCATTCAGTGTATCATACTTAACGTAGATATACTAATGAAAGATAGATAGATAGATAGATAGACATAGGCGTGGCTGTGTGGTAAGGAGCTTGCTTCCAAACCACATAGTTCCGGGTTCAGTCCCACTGCATGGCACCTTGGACAAGTGTCTTCTAATATAGCCTCGGGCTGTCCAAAGTCCTGTGAGTGGATTTAGTAGACGGAAACTGAAAGAAGCCCGTCGTGTATATATACATATATATGTTCTTATATGTGTGCGTTTATGTTTGTGTTTGTCTCCCCCCCCCCACCTCACCGCCACCATCACTTGACAGCCGATGCTGAGAGTTCGGCAGAAGAGACCGATAGAATAAACACCAGGCTTACAAAGCTTAAGTCCAAGGGTCGATTTCTTCGACTAAAAGGTGGTGCTCAAGCATTGCCGCAATCAATTGACTGAAACAAGTAAAAGAATATATATATATATATATATATATATATATATATATATATATATATATATATATATATATACATATATATATCAGAAATAAGAAAGACATGGCTTATTAAAGATACGAGCGAAGCATTTTATTATTCGTAAGCTCTCGTAGGCTTTAGACATTAGCTGCAAAGAATAACAACTAGCTATGCTATTCTGAAAATATATTAGACGCTATATTGGTATCTTGTCCAGAGAAAAGTTAATGGCTCGTCGTCGTAATGCAAGAGAATAGTTAGCTAAACATATATTAGCCCATGTTGTTTGTGGAGCCATTAATCAGTATCACTTAAATAATCTGTGGTCTTGTGGCTAAATAAGAAATCGATACATTCTGAGTTACATTATTGATCATAATGTATTGGGTGCAACAATAACCAATTGATAGTCTGAGCTCAGAAAATTACAACAGGCACTACATATATATATATATGATGTTGATGTTGTTGCTGATGATGTTGTTTCGCTCTCTCTTTCGCTCGCTCGCTCGCGCGCATGAGCTCTTGCTTTTGCACTCCCTCTCTCTCTCTCTCCCTCTCTCTCACTCTCTCGCACACATACACACTCTCTCTCTCTCTCTCTCTCTCTCGCTCACTTACTCGTTCTCTGTCATTTGCTCATTCCCTCTCTCTCTCTCTTTCTCTATCTTTCTGTTTCTTTCACTCTCTCTCTGTCTCTCTCTCTCTCTCTCTCCTCTGCACTCTCTTACTCTCTCGCTCTCCCTACCTCTCTCTCTCTCTCTCTCTCTCTCTCTCTCTCTCTCTCTTGTTCCTTCTCTTTTTGTCTGTCTGGCTGTCTCTCTCTCTCTCTCTCTCTCTCTTTCTCTCTCTTTATCTTTCTATCTTTCTGTCTGTCTCTCTTTCTCTCGCCTTCACTCTCTCTCCTTCTCTCTCTCTCTCTCACTGCCACCCTTTCTCCCTCCTTCTTCTCTTCTATCTTTCTCTCTCTCCTTCTTTCTCTCTGATTACCCAATTAGGAATAAAACAAATTACATCAAAAAGGTTTAAATAAAATATTTTGCATCAACAACGAAAATTTACACCAGCAAATCACAATGGCACTTCTCATTCTGTAGCCGCACCCCCTACACACACACACACACACACACACACACACACACACACACACACACACACACACACACACACACTCACACTCGTCGGTGTGAAATTAGTCTCGCGCTTTGAATGTCATCACTGAATTCTTCAAAGACAAATCCGTAGTCTTCGGTAATAATGATAACGTTGTAGTGTTTAAATAATCGAAGCTTTGTGGTTAGAATACTCGATCTGAAAACCACTCGCTATCTTCAATTCGGTTTCTGTGTCTATCCTCACCCATGCTCATGCATATTGGGTAATGACCGAAAGAGTACGATCGCGAAAACATGCGGCTGAACTGGAGTTCCTCCCAAGGATTTCGGAACTAACGTTACTCGACAATTCAGGGATCGGAGAGCCTCTCCAAGTTGAATCGCTCTTCTCCTCATTGAGAAGTCACAGCTCTGGTACAACAGACATGGGATTAGAATGTCACAGGAAAGAACTACAAGACCGATTTTTCCAGCTGAGCCCTTTCGGCGGGAGACCTAGGAGTAAACCAAGAACGAAATGGTTGGATAATATTTATAGTCTCAGTTGGTCACGCTTAGTAATCCAGCCGGAGAGTGTAAGCAAAAGGTGTACGTACGCCGCTATATATATATATATATATATATATATATATATATATATATATATATATATATATATATATATATATATATATATATATATATGTATATATATATATATATATATATATATATATATATATTTATCTATATATATATATATATATATTTATCTATATATATATATATATATATATATACAATGTTAATTCTCTAAATGAAGTATTAACAGTAACTGCACGATAAAGTGTAGTATATTGCCACTTAAGTGTGGCTGACCCCTAGGGGTGGATGTTACTGTTGCTTTTAGCCCCAGGAGGACATCTCCTCCAGCTGGCTTATCGACACACGACTGTGTCCTGTTTGCCAAGGGAGTTATCCCTCTCACCACGACCAGCAGCACGAACGTATCCGGATTTCAGGGTTATTTCCCTTCGTCGGCGTTCGACAGCTGATGACCTTGGTGAGAGAGAAAAACCTGGCCAATCTTATATCTTCTTTTCCAGTGACATTCTTCACTGATATTGAAAAGGTGAAAACAAGCAATGTTAATTCTCTAAATGAAGTATTAACAGTAACTGCACGATAAAGTGTAGTATATTGCCACTTAAGTGTGGCTGACCCCTAGGGGTGGATGTTACTGTTGCTTTTAGCCCCAGGAGGACATCTCCTCCAGCCTGTTACACTTGAGACTGTTCAAAATTGGTAAGCCCCCAAAATCTAAGCTAAGGGCATTAAATTTTGGGAAGAAAGCGGGCGAATATGTGCGAGGAGTTTCTTGAAGAGACCTTCCAGAAACCTTCCGTAAATAGTAGGCGGAGATAGATGGATGGATGGATGGATGCGTAGTTTCTTATTCAATCCCCCTACACAGCATCTTGGTCATGTGTCTTCTGCTAATGCCCCGGATCAACTAATGCACTGAGAGTGAATTTGGTAAACGAAAATTGTGTGGAATCCCGCCGTAAACGCAAACACACCAACACACACTCTAACACACAAACACACACACATAAACACACACTCATACGCACTCACATACACACACACACATACACACACACATACACACATACACACATACACACACACACGTGTGTGTGTGTGTGAGTTTAACCTCCCCTCTACTTGACAGCCAATACTGGTTTGCTTATGTGCCCGTAACTTAGCAGTTCGGCAAAAGATATCGATAGAATAAGTACCAGACTTAAAGAGAAGTACTAGGGTTCATTACTTCGACTAAATACTCACAAAGCGGTGCCCCAGCATGGCCGCAGTCCAATGATTGAAACAAGTGAAGAATGTTAAAAGGAAATGAAAGCTTAAGCAAGGTTTTCTCACTCCTCCGATCTATGGAAATTTCACAACCACAATGAACTCTAAAGGCATTTTTTGGCAGAGATAGTCAAAGAAGGAATTCCAACCGCGTTTCGTGGTTTGCTACCTCAACAGCTCCTTTAAAGGACCCAGGAGGAACCACGTCCGGTTTCGGCCCCTACTCCTCTAGCGTTTTCGACGTGGTGCCCACCTCTTTCGGAAGTGTCTTTAGCTCTGGTGTTGAGTGCATTTCTTCTTTCTCCTTCTATAGTAGAATACACTTGCGCAAAGTGTCGCGCGATGGTACTGAACCCGAAGCCACTTGATTGCAAAGTGGTCTTCTTGACCGCACAGCCACGCTTTTGACACCATATGATCTATTTCTTTATAGGCTTCCGAAGGGAATTGAAACCTGTTAAAAAAAAATTAACCTTTATCGTGATGATCCAATTAGTACCACGTATAATTGCCTTAATACTACTCCCACGTTCATATGTACAAGAGGAGTAGTAGCAGTAAAGAGATTATAGAAACGGAAAAAAAATATGGAACAACAAAATGTTGCCTGAATAGCTGGAAGCCATTACTCACGCTGTCATTTCGATGCAATTGAATTACTTTCACAACATATTTCATATTAATACAATTACTGGAGTAAAAAGCTATTTATAAACATGGCATTACCAACACATGCAGATTATATCTCATCAAAAGAGGAAACTAGTTCATACAGCGATTTTGAGTCTGGTTGGGTAATGTCGTTCATGTTTATAGAGTTATGGCTGACATAAAATTGTTATGGCCGACATAAATTTAGTGTATTAAGGAACACAGTATTAATCGAGATAAATATACGCATGTATACAGATAGATAGATAGATAGATAGATAGATAGATAGATAGATAGATAGATAGATAGATAGACAAACTGACAGACAGACAGACAGACAGACAGACAGACAGACAGACAGACAGACAGACAGACGGACGGACGGACGGACAGACAGACAGACATATATATATATATATATATATATATATATATATATATATATAGCTATAGATTTATGTATATGTACGTACATGCTTGTATGTATATTTTTATGTGAATTTTCGAAGAATATAACAACTATGCTAAATTATCCTATGCACCTCCAGGAATCATTAAGTCGCCCCCCCCCCCTTAGCTTTATATATTGTCCCCTGTGAAGAATGAAGTTCCTCTGTCTTAGGTAAAAACTTAGGATAGCTTGGCAGTTAGTCCTCAGTGCTAGATAAGTTAATACTGATCAATACAAAACACATGTGTGTGTGTTTATGTATGCATTTATCAATGTACGTATGTATATACTATGCTATATATATATATATATATATATATATATATATATATATATATATATATATATATATATATATATATTTACATAGGCTGTTCAAAACGTCTCTCCGCAGTAAGTATTTTGTTGCAAAATAAAATATTTATAAGGTGGTATAAGACTACAAAAGAATATATTAGACTTTACAAGACTTTAAAAAACTTTATAAGATGAGTTGAAAGTGTCGTCCTTCATTCATTTTCAATACATAAGTTGACTCTTCTACACGTTTTGAAATACATCTTAGAGAGTCTGACTGTTGGAGAGTCAGAATAAAAAAAAAATTAACTGCTGAGAGACTTTTTAAACACCCTATATATATGCACACACATATATATATATAGCAAACAGAAGATGTTTGGGGTATCCTCGGGTGTCTGTGTAGCTTACTGATGAATGCTTTTCAGTCTATCTACATGATATATTGAGGACGAAACCGTGTTCAGTCAATTATTCTCTGCTTCTAATACACTTCCCCTTTACACTAGTTTTGTCTTTGATATATGAATTCAAGTGCTGTGTTGTTTAGCCCCAGATCAGCTCTGACGAAGCGGAACATATGATCGCAAGCATTCCAGCCTTGGCAATCCCATCTTTTTAAGAGTGCTTGGGACTAGATAATCGAATGTATCCTTTCCTTTCTTTTAAACAGTAAGCGTTTGATTTGCGGAAGTTTGGCTGCGCTTTCTAACAGGCCAAGTGACCACATTGAGAGTCCCTCATCTTGCGATACAGCATCGCAAAGAACCTATGAGTAAGCCAACTCCATGGCTAACGAAAACTTGTTTATTATCGTATTGTTTACTATTGAAAATATTATTATAACAAATTACTTGCTTCTGATCTTGTAAGTACGAACATTTCAATATCCTGTTCTTCTTATTTCTTCAAGCATTTGCTCTAAAAAGAAAACGTTATTGGTGACTTCACGATATCAATCCTAATTTCTGGATCATGAATTCGATTCAGGTATTACATCGTATCGATAAAATATTTTCCTCACCCTGAAAAAAAAATAAGCTTCCGTACATAATACTTATAAGGACACTACATTCTTATTTATGCACCACTGATGGAAATTGGCTACATGACATTCGGGGGTTTTTTTTCTTTTCAAATATCCATTAAAAAATCATGGAAATAACTTTTATCATGGTTCTTAGCACACGCAGTTAAGAGCAAATATTCTTCTCATAAACAGAAAACGCGACCTGTTTGGGATTATCGGTTGTGATAATTTCATTTCCCTTTCGTCTCTAGTTGTGGGAAAAGCGAGCACGCAAAATACTATCATTTCCCCACTCACTCTTAAATCTGAAAGTTCTCGTCACATTGAATAAACAATTATTAACTCTTAATATTTTAGTATTCTTTTTTCTTTTCTTTCGTCAGTTTTAACGTGTTGATGTGTTTCACATAGCTACCGGTCAAATCCATTAACATACCTATCAAGTTCAGATGTTCTTAACCAAAAAAAGCTATTGATTGGATGACTTCCAAATTCATAGCGAAATTTAGCCTTTTTACATGCAGTTTTTTTTTTCCTCTTTGATGGTGGTGTTTTTTTCTTTTTTTTTTTCACGATAGTTTCCTGATCGCTTCGAATGATTCAAAGATAAAATCTCCTTGTATTTATAGCTTTGTTTTTGGCCGTAACCGTAACAGCTGAAACAAATTCAACAACTAAAAACCTACACCCGTGCATATATTTTCGTTCTACTTTATTTCCTTATCTTGGAAAGTATGTGTTCTAGTACATGTGATATTTCGTGGAGACCTAGGCATATTCATTTTTAATGCATTCCAGCAGATTCGAACATAAATGTGCTAATCACGGTTATGCTTGGCCAGTTTCCAATTTACCAGAACGTATTAAGAACCAATATGGAACCCATCGTTGTAAATCTCGCTGTTCACCGTGCATTTGGCGATTTATTATTGGCTGATAGGTGTCAGCAGGATCAGTAAACGTTTTGTTCGCTGAAATTATAAGCAAGAGCTTTAAAATTTTGTGAGGCTCATTAGAGTGGGGTGTCTTTGGCTGACGAGACACAACGATGACGAAACACCGGCAGTCCCAGAGTTTTTTGCGCTCAGGAATTGAGTGTGTTATGAACACATATTCGTCTTAAATGAGTAGTTCTCTTGTAACGGAACACCACAGCGATCATATGCATGTATCGCTTGACAACCGATGTTGGTGTGTTTACGTCCCCGTGACTTAGCGGTTCGGCATAAGAGTCCGATAGAATAAGTACTAGGCTTACAAAGAATAAGTCCTGGGGTCGATTTGCTCAACTAAAGGCGGTGCTCCTGCATGGCCGCAGTCAAATGACTGAAACAAGTAAAAGAGTAAAAGAGTAAAGAGTATATGTGTGTGTGCGTGTGTGTACGTTTATGTGTGTGTTCATGTGTGTGTGTGTGTGTATGTGTGTTTGTGTATGTGTGTGTGTGTGCATGTGCGTGTGTGTATATATACATATGTATCTGGGGAGTGTACCAGTCAATCAGTCAAAATGTGACGAAATGAATTAAATAAAAATATTATTATTCGAAAAAAATTACATTATGTGGCGAACTGAATGTTTGATAAAATTACTGGTTTTGATAAGACTGAAAACAAACAGTCGAAACCAGCAAAAAACAGTTTGTAAAGTATTACATTTTCTATTTTAAAAAAAGGGAAGAAAGTGATTCGCTCATAATACACCTCCGTTCATTTCCACCTGTTTCGTTTTATTGGTTTATTTCATACATACATACACATATGTGTATTTTTATATATGTATGTATGTATATATATATGTATGTATGTATGTATGTATATGTATGTATATATCGGGGCACTCCGTAGGTTACGACGACGGTGGTCCCAGCTGATACGATCAATGGAACAGCTTGCTAGTGGAATTAACGTGCAAGTGACTGAGCACTCCACAGACACGTGTACCCTTAACGTGGTTCTTGAGGGAGATTCAGCGTGACACAGAGTGTGACAAGGCTGGCCCCTTTGAAATACAGGTCCTACTCATTTTTGCCAGCTGAGTGGACTAGAGCAACGTGAAATAAAGTGTCTTGCTCAAGGACACAACACATCGCCGGGAATTGAACTCACAACCTTACGATCGTCAGCGGAATGCCCTAACCACTAAACCACGTATATATATATATATATATATATATATATATATATATATATATATATATATATATATATATATATATATATATATATATATATATATATATATATATATATATATATATATATATATATATATATATATATATATATATATATATATATATATATATATATATATATATATATATATATATATATATATATATATATATATATATATATATATGCAAACGAGCAGCTTAACATAGGAATTCAGAGAATCGTCCGGCTATCAGAGTTAGCTCCTCTGACAGACTCGGCTATCAGTTCACTCAATTACAGAGAATCGATTACAGAGAAGTGTAATGTACTCGTAGAGTATCCATGTAATCGAAAATCCATAAAATTATTCTATGAGGAGCATATAGAAATATACATTCAGGAGACATGGCAGAGGAAAATATACTTATTTAACCACGTGACTTCCATGGGATTACAGCAGTTTCGCAACCTTCTTCATGTAGTATTAATTTCAGAATGCAAAATATTAAGCGAACATGTTTGTATTAATATTCACTAATATGTATGCTCGGCATTATATATAATTGTAAATTCACAAATTAAAGCAAATAAAGAAAGCTAACTCGGCAGATTACCAGATTATCATGCTTACATTAACCATTCAACTCTAAATATACACGCAAAATTCACTCTTATTATATGCAATGCATGGAATGCCGGAACGGGACAAAATTGTACTGATTTGGTTAGTAAAAGATAAGCATTCTAGTCAGTAGGGATCAATGACCTTGCCGGAATTGAACAAAATTACTTTGATTTGGTCAGTAAAAAGTAATTATTTTAATCAACTGGGATCAGTGGCTTTAGTCATCCGATCGAAACGGTAGGCCTTTCGGCACATTCGTCATACAAAAGAGTTCATTTTATTCTGATAAGACACTTTGTATTTTTTTCCTTTCGAAGAATAGGAATATCTCTCCGCGACACATCTATATGTAGTTTTTCTATCATTGTGTGTAAGCCACTTAAGCGCTCTCGGGGTTAGTGAGTTGAGCAGAATGCAAATGAGTTGTGAGAATCCAGAGAATCGTGTGGCTATCGTAAGCTCCTCTTAAGGATTCGTGTGTAAACTAAGGTTGTTTAGTGAATGCCAGCTTCATACTAACATTCTAAATTTCTTTAGAGATAATTTGCGTTGACAAATGGAGAAATGTCTTTTATCAATATTCATAAATAGATTTGGTGATACAAACAGGAAAATAGAACTCAAGACACGAGTAGAGAGATAGGATAGATAGATAGAGAGAGAGAGAGAGGGAGTAAATTGATAAATAGATAGAGGGCGAGAGAGAGAGAGGGGTAAGTAGGGAGAGAGAGTTAACTAGAGAGAGAGAAGTAAATATATAGATAAACAGATAGATAGAGAGATAGATAGATAGAGAGAGAGAGAGAGAGAGAGAGAGAGAGAGAGAGAGAGAGGTAGATAAACAGAAGACAGACAGACAGATAGAGAGAGAGAGTGAGAGAGAGAGAGAGAGAGAGATACATACATATTATTAACCAACTGTTGTTTCGATAAGTACAATGCACTAAATTCTCGGCCCTTGCATCATTTTTATTTTTTTTATTATCTGCCGATAAATAATAAAAAAAAAAGAAAATATATTCATAAATACATTTGAATGTCTAAATGGCTTAGGTTTTTCTATCTATGTTAATATAAGCATCAATATATTGTGTGCACGCTTATTCATATTGAATTTTGCTGTTCCCACCGTTATTGTATTATTGTGCTGCATACTTGCCTTATAATGTACAGATAACAATAACCAATTTGTGGAACTTATCGAATGAATTATAGAAAAGAAGAGTGTTCTAGTGGTTATGGTGTTGCATTCACAATCGCATGGTTGAGATTTCGATTCTCAGAACGGGCGATTTAATTGTGTTCTTGAGCAAAACATTTCATGTTGCACCAGATCATTCGGAGTTTCTTAACCCTAGATTTTACTCAAAATCCCACAATTCCTTGCTTCGATATGAGATGGTTCTTATGCATTATTGATTGCGTCTAATTCTTTTCTACTTTAGGCACAAGGCCCGATTTTTTTTTTTTTTTGCAGCGGGTTGTGGGGGAAGTCAGTCAATTAGATAGACCCCAGTACGCAACTGTTACTTAATTTATCGACCTCGAAATGATGAAAGGTAAAGTCGACCTCGGCGGAATTTGAACTCGAACATAAAGACAGACGAAATTACCGCTAAACATTTCGCCCGGCGTGCTAACGATTCTTTTCTACTCTAGGGACAAGGCCCGAAATTTGGGTGGAGGGGACAGTCAATTCGATCGACCCCAGTACGCAACTAGTACTTACTTTATCGAGCCCGAAAGGATGAAAAGCTAAGTCGGCCTCGGCTGAATTTGAACTCAGAACGTTAAAACAGACGAAATACCGCTAAGCATTTCGCCCGGCGTGCTAACGTTTCTTATTTCTTTACTGGCCACGTGGTACATGTAAAGTATTAGCAGACGCTCAGGGAAGGAAAGAAAGATGGTTTAACATTTCGAGCAAACGCTCTTCTTCGGAAACAGAGGGAAGTCCAATAGAAGGGAAAACGGACGAAGAAAATCGCCAACGATTCACACATGTCGTTACATTTTGAAATGTATATATATATATATATATATATATATATATATATATATATATATATATATATATACACTCGACGGGCTTCTTTCAGTTTCCGTCTACCAAATCCACTCACAAGGCTTTGGTCGGCCCGAGGCTATAGTAGAAGACACTTGCCCAAGGTTCCACGCAGTGGAACTGAACCCCGGAACCATGTGTTTGGGAAGCAAGCTTGTTACCACACGCCTATGTAATTTTTACTTCTTGTGAGTAACACTTAATCCGTTGAAGCTTTTGAATGTGCCCCACTTTATGGGCTTTACTTTCTAGATTATTCGATATGAGCTCTAATTGTTCGACACAGGCTTGTACCGTTCGGTTTATTCATTTTTTTTCCCCCGTTTATTGCAATCGAATGTCCGTTCTGTTCCCTTCTTTGTCTCATAATGTTCAACTAATGCTTTTTTTTATGTTTGTATGAATGATTAACTACAACTTATTGTACATATTAAAAGTAATCGAACATAGATAGTATTTGAGAAGCGATAACTATAATTTTCTTATTTTCCTGTTATTTTGACATTTTTATTTACATCTTCTTACTCTCATGAACAACTTTCATCATATACATTCTTCAACAATAGCGCCAATTGGAAAAATCGAACATTCATACATGCAAGCCCAAATGATATAATTACCAGAAAGTTTAGTAAAACACACGCTGTTATTATTGACGGCTCGAGCACTCTAGTGTTATATAAACCGCATATTAAATATGGCACGTCTCATTTTCTCTCGCTCCTTTTCTCTCTTTTACAAGTCCATGCATAATTTTCGTGAACGTGCGTGGCCTAGTGGTTAACGTGTTGCATTCACAGTCGCCAGCTCGTTGATTCGATTCCCCGACCGGGTGGTGTGTTGTGTTCTTGAGCAGCAAATAGACTTCATTTCAAGTTACCCCCGGTCACTCAACTGTAACATGAGTAACGCTGAGACAGACCGGCGTCACGTTCGAGACCGAGTAACTGCGTCTCTGAGTCGGAAGCTTGTAACCCTGAGACAGACCGGCGTCACGTTCGAGTCCGAGTAACTGCGTCTCTGAGTCCAAGCTCGTAACCCTGAGACAGACCGGCGTCACGTTCGAGTCCGAGTAACTGCGTCTCTGAGTCCAAGCTCGTAACCCTGAGACAGACCGGCGTCACGTTCGAGTCCGAGTAACTGCGTCTCTGAGTCCAAGCTCGTAACTCTGAGACAGACCGGCGTCACGTTCGAGTCCGAGTAACTGCGTCTCTGAGTCCAAGCTCGTAACTCTGAGACAGACCGGCGTCACGTTCGAGTCCGAGTAACTGCATCTCTGAGTCGGAAGCTCCTTTCGGAGGAGGGGGTCGATAAAATGACTACCAGTCGAACACTGGGGTCGATGTAATCGACTCACCCGCTCCCCCAAAATTGCTGCCCTCGTGACAAAATTTGAAACCAGTAGTAGTAGTAGTAGTAGTAGTAGTAGTAGTAGTAGTAGTAAAGCAGTGAGCTGGCAGGATCGTTAGCACGCCGGATGGAATTGTTGTTGTCGTTGTTGTTGTTGTTGTTACTGCTGTTATCACCACCACCACCATCATCATCATCATCTTTATTATTATTATCACATTTTTATTATTTTGCAGCTTTGTTGCTAATAGCCACAGGAGATGTGTGTGTTATGTACGGCCGGCAGAAAGGGGACAGGAGCCAGTTGTATCCTACAGACACTTTCGGAAGTGATTACGTCATCATGACCCCCAGTACGTCTATAAACATGTCTTCAACGGTTTACATCTTACCTCAAGGTATTCCAAAAACTTTGACCAATGTCACGCTGACCGTCAACAGCAACAGTTCTCTGTGTGACCTACTTATCTGCGGACTTGGGGACACGGAGTTCAATTACACCATTAAACCAAACGAGGTTCTGGCCTTGGACGATGGCAATTTGATGGACGGTGTGAAAATAAGCGCCAGCCGACCAGTCGGAGTTCTAGTTGCTGGTATATCAGCATATGACCCACGAAATGGTACTGTGTGTTTTGAACCTCCGATATCCACTTCGGAAATGTTGCCACCGGTCACTACATGGGGGAAAATGTTCGTTGCTGTACCTTTGACGCCAGAAATACTTGTCACTCTGAAAATTACAGGTAAGGAAGTTATTTCATTCTACTAATTATATATATATATATATATATATATATATATATATATATATATATATATATATATATATATATATATATATATGCATACATACATACAAGCATGCATACACACACGAAGTTTCATACTCGGATAGCACCGTAATCGAATGAGTTTGTGTAGAGTACAATGTAATTATCTTGTACTCATTTGGGCTCTGCATAATAGTACACCGCAGGTTATACAACCCTGTCCGATCAATTTGCTATCAGAGCGCATGAAACTTACAGTTGCTCACATATAAATCTTATCTTTATTAAATAATATTTATCTCTCACTGGACAGAGTACTTTTTTGCTGGACCTACCAACAACGGAACAGAACACTATATATATATATATATATATATATATATATATATATATATATATATATATATATATATATACATATATTCACATACATATATATATATGTGTAGATATATATATACATACATATATATGCATATATATATAGATAGATATATATACACACATGCATATATACATACGTATATATATATATATATATATATATATATATATATATATATATATATATATATATATATTATATTATATTGTATAATGTTTTTCAAGCCCTTATTCAATTATATCACATTGAAAATGCATTAATATCATCCCTTTGTTTATCATATCCCCATTGCATATCATACATGTAATTGCTCATCGTATTACTGTTTAAATTATATCCATAGTATATTAAATAATCCATTGTATCGTATTTTTTAGATGCTATCATGTAACATGTGCTGTATTTCAATAGCGTAAAATCGAACCCCGTACTGTCTTCACTGTGAAATACCGCACAATTTTAACATATTGTTTCAGACGAGTAAATAAATTTTCATGAGAATAACGTTTGGCCGTTGTTATTGTTGTTGCTGTTTTTGTTGTTTAGGCAGAACTATGATCAAAGGCTTTCTAAACATGACCACACCGCCTTTTATTGGTTTTTCCCATTGGGCGCTACCTGGGGGTCTTTGTGCTTGTGTGTGACCCACCACCACTGCTCTTCCTTCGTTACAGTAATTTTTGATTCCATAAAATTGAGAGAATCACCAAATCTTTGTTAGGATTTATGGTTTTGTACGTAAGGCACACGGTCCCAGATTTGTACGGTAGGAGAAAATGAAATTGCAAGCCGTTCATACTTTTTTCCCGATAGTATTTTAAAGAATGTGAAAAAAATCGGAAGATATTAACGCATCGGACTTTCGAGTCACGTGATGGTCACCTACTTTATTACAACTATCCTCGTTTATCACTGATTCCTTCATCTGATCCGGAATAACACGGTATACTCAATTGTGAACCATGTTATTTGATTTTGATAACACGGGTCGACGATCAGTCAGAGACTCTGCCTGGACCGCAAAAATGCTCCCCAATAAACATTCACAATGCTCAGGACAACTTGGGGTCTCAGAATGAAAACCTATTTTTCCTACATATTCGATTATTCTTTTATCCTTGTTTCATTTAACACGGTATTGGTGAAGAAACGTCTTTTCTTTTTCAACCAAACACTTGTGATAATCGAGAATATATGTATTGTGCACACCATATCTGTCGGTCATCGGTTTCTTATAAAACTACAAGGTTTAAGATATTATAAGAAATTGAAACTGTGAAGTTCATAACATTTTTAAGGGCGTTTGTGGTTGTAGTCCCTTGTGGGCAGTAAAGAAATAAGAAGATTATTTTTTAACCACCCAGATACTGAAATTAATCTTTTATCTTCTTGCTACTTCAGCCATTGGACACAAAGAGACACACAGACACGCACATATTGTGTTTTTCGATATATATAAGACAGGCTTCTTTCAGTTTCCGTCTACCAAATCGATTCACAAAGTTTTAGTTGGCCCGGGGCTATAGAAGAAAGTACTTGCCTAAGGTGCCACGCAGTGGTACTGAACACGAAACCATGTGATTGAGAAGCAAACTTCTTACCACACAGCCACGCCTGCGCCTAAAAGATAAGAAATTTAAGCTACATGACGTTCATAACACTTTCAGGACAATTGGTGGTGGAACTGGAGGGAAAATCCACAGCTGATAATACGAAACTAGTCTCAAATTCTGTATATAGAAAGACTATTTGTTATCACTCAGACACGGGTGTTAATGCGCTTCTGTTTTACTTTTGTTTTTCTATATCATCAGAAGATTAAATACTTCTATTTCTTATACGAATTAAACATTAATTTTATCTATTTCATTTCATACGTAGATTAAATATTAATTGTTTACTAGCAGTTCCAGTTTTTTTATATAAGCAGAAATATACATTATATGATAAAAAAAAATAGCTGCCGTTGAAAATGTGTCTTACGTTAGCCGCAAAAAACAAATACAATTATCTACTGCAGCAAACTATTTGTATGGTGTAGCGTATGTGTCACCGCGAATTTGTGTATCTCGGGCAGCGTCTTAGCAATTTCATTAGCGCTGGTTTTATAGTTATCAAATTAACGCTAGAAAATTATTAGAAAGACCACATCTTTCAGGATTTAATTACGAGAATCATCTGTTTTGCATTTGTGTGTGTGTGTGTGTGTGTGTGTTTGTGATTACTTCCATAATGAAATTGTTGCTAATTTATTTATTTCAACAAAAGACCCATAATAACGATGATTTTGTTGCACAGTGAGGCTCCGTTACACAAAAAGGAATGCGTAGGAGACGAGTATAGTCGATTACACGACTGACATTGTGGTAGTGCAGCGGCGAAAGCCGAGGGGAGCGAGTGGGGAAAGCGGCGCAAGTGGCACAAGTGACGCAAGTGGCACAAGTGACGCAAGTGACGCAAGTGACGCAAGTACGAGTTGCTGCAAAGGAGTGGCTGTGTGGTAAGTAGCTTGCTTACCAACCACATAGTTCCGGGGTTCAGTCCCACTGCGTGGCACCTTGGGCAAGTGTCTTCTACTATAGCCTCGGCCCGACCAAAGCCTTGTGAGTGGATTTGGTAGACGGAAACTGAAAGAAGCCCGTCGAATAAATATATATATATATATATATATATATATATATATATATATATATATATATATATATATAAAGTAAATAGAAAATGGAGAAATATTGATCAACAACAATTGACTAACAACAATTATTACTTTATACTCGTCTACTGCGCGCGCGCGCGCACACACACACACACACACACACACACAAACACACACACACACACACACACACACACACACACACACACACACACACACACACACACACACACACACATTAAAAAGTAATAACTGATATAAGCCAATTGTTGTTGATCAATATTTCTCCATTTTCTGTTTACTTTGAATTTGATTCCTGATAAACTCACGTTTATCTTTGTCATTACCTGTGACCTATGAACATAATATGCTTGCATATATATGCCCAGGGTTAACATAGGTAATCATACTGGTAGATAAACGGATATTTTTATCCCTTAGACAGTTATATGATCAGAAATGCACATATCGTCAGCCACTAAGGGGCATGCTCAACTGGTTAAGGTCAAACAACTGAGAAGCAAATCTGTGGTAGTAAGCAGAATATTTTCTGTAGCCCAACTTTTTATACCAAGACAAAACAATGTACATGATAACACTTCCAATCAATTAAGATCAGAAACCCTGAGAGCCACTGCCTGGTACTGCATCAGGGTATTTATTATTATTAGTATTATTATTATTACTGTTATATTTTTCGCTGTTATTTTAATATTTACACGGACCTTTCTTTTTCGCAAAACCCTTTGTACTCTTCGTCCTGTGTTTGTCCTTACATGTTTTTGATTTATTAGCTTTCAGTCTTGAGCGTTAGGGGCAAAATTAGTTTATGGAGGCTCAACTTTGCATGCAGGACTCGAGAAGACTTTTTAGAAAGATTTTTAGGGAACAAAAATATGCTCCCTATATGCTAAAAAAGGGTAACATTTAATACTTCGTATCTGATAGGTTTCACCTAAGCCTCATCATTAATGCAAAAGAAATATCGATAGAAAACTGAATCAAATTGAATGGAGTACACACACGCACGCGAGTTATAATCATGTGCGTAATTATAATTGTAATTACATTGTATAAGCGTAATTACATTGTAATTATAATTATTTGTTCTATATTTAATAAACAGGTATCAAATCTAATTTAAATTCACAGTGGGGTAATATAACTTCAGACCACATTATGGCTCGTTACAGAATATGCGGTAAGCAATATAAATCCGCAATCTGTTAATTTGAAGTCATAGTTTGTATTTCGCTTGTACTGCTAATGCTCTTGGAGGTGTACAATGAATAAAACAACTGGGTAGAAATAAGAGACTGCTAAGCGCAATCTGTAATCAAAGTTTCGAGGTGCAGGAGTGGCTATGTGGCAAGAAGTTTGCTTCCCAACCACATGGTTCCGGCTTCAGTCCCACTGCGTGGTATCTTGGGCAAGTGTCTTCTACTATAGTGAGAATTTACAAAAAAAGCAAAAGACGAAGACGGATGTGTAAACAACAAATGGATGTATTAGTTTAACGCTCGGGAAGTGAGAAAGTCTTTTACGTTTCGAGCCTACGCTCTTCAACAGAAATAAACAGGGAGAGAAAATAGAAAAAGGTTTAGTAGCTAGCGATCTATCATGGCGAATGCCGAACAGAGGGGTTACATAGGAGAGCTAGGAAGAAGGGGAGATAATAAAGTAGTGGTGATCCCAAAACGAGGTGCGCGTGCGTGTGTATGTGTGAATGTGGATTGGGTAGACGGATACTGAAAGAAACCCATCGTATATATATGTGTGTTTGTGTGCCTGTGTTTGTCACCCGCCCCACCATCGCTTGACAACCGATGTTGGTGTGTTTACGTCCTCGTAACTTAGCGGTTAGGTAAAAGAGACCGATAGAATAAGTACTAGACTTACAAAGAATAAGTCTTGGAGTCGATTCGTTCGACTAAAGGCGTTACTCCAGCATGGCTGCAACCAAATGAGTGAAACCAGTAAAAGAATAAAATAAAATCCGATGATTTTAACCATTCCTCTCTTTGACGAGGTTATTGCTTTAAAGCAGTGGTTCTCAACCATTATTATAATCTATGGACCCCATTCACTACTATTTTATTCTGGTGGACCCCCATAAACATTTGATGTGTAAAAACTAGTTTTATAGAAACTTCTTTCAGAATTCCTGTTTTGTTTTTCTTTTCTACTCTAGGCACAAGGCTCGAAATTTTGGTGGAGGTGGGGCCAGTCGATTAGATCGACCCCAGTACGCAACTGGTGCTTAATTTATCGACCCCAAAACGATGAAAGGCAAAGTCGACCTCGGCGGAATCTGAACTCCCCTGTTTTGTTTTTCACACATTAACTTGTTAATATAAACTGTTAGGGAAAGAAATCTAGAAGTTTCTCGCAATAGATACATCTAAAGCAGAATTTTTCATGGTCCCTTAAAATACTATTGGGGATCCTCAGTTTTCTATTTTGTTGCGTGGACACAATTATGGAGATGTAAACACACCAACGCCGGTTGTCAAGCGGTGGTGGGAGACAAATACAGACAAAATGACACCCACACATAAATGTGTGTGTGTGTGTCTGTGTACGATGAGCTTCTTTCAGTTTCTGTCTACCAAATCTACTCTCAAGACTTTGGTCCTGTCGAGGCTATAGCAGAAGATACTTGCCTAAGTATCTTCTGCTTAGAAGAGGAACAAAAACCGGAACCATGCGGTTGGGAAACAAACTTCTTACCACACAGCCACACCAGCGCCCGGCATGTTTATAATTTCAATGAAAATTCTTCAAATTTGACAGACGAATAATATCGGACCGAAATAATCGTATAGAGACGTCTCTTTAATTATTTCATTAAAGGAAAATAAATGGTTTTACGGATTTGGTGTCACTGTGAGCCAAAATCTCTGATTTGTAACGAACTGCGACGTCCATTATTTAGACATTCTGCTGCGCTGGTTGTAATTAGCTATCGTCAACAAGAGCAGATGAAGGTTGATAATTGAATACATTTAATTGCTCAAAATTTGATTAACCTCAATTTGGTTTGTTAACGAAGCGAAATTTGGTTAAAAACCAATCGATAATATCGCACATGGAATTTGTTCGATATATTTTTCGTTCATTCTCGAATCAGTTGTTTCGAAACTGATATGGCACATCACCATCCTACAAACGTGCCAAAGAGAGAACCTTTCCACGTTTTTCTTTTTTTTGGGGGGGGGGGTGTTTGTTTTTGTTTTGTTTTTCATTTGCTTTTCCTTTCTGCTCTTTTGTACTGCTAGAAACAGCAGTCAAGTGTCCCTCAATTCACACCTTGCATGCCTGAAGAAAAAGAGGAAAGACTAGTTGAAGAATATGGCTCCAGTGCATATTTTCTTTTTATAATGTCTGGGACTTATACTATCGGTCTCTGTTGCCGAACCGCTCAGTTACGGAGGAGACGTAATCAGACCAACACCGATTGTCAAGCAGTGGGACACACACACGCACACACACAAACACACAAACATACACACACACACACAGAGAGAGAGATCTGTGTGTGTGTATATATATGTAATAGATAATATATAATATATGTATGCATGCATATATGGGTACAGGACGTTACCAAGGGTGCAAATAACATGAAATACATAAGCAACGTGAGAAAAATGGAAAACAGGACAAGTAAACACAGAGAAAGGACCCTTCATCTGTTGTCGGCTGTCTATCTACTCCTCATTTCGAGCATTTCTGTTATAATTGAGGATGGTCATATTTGTACCAAATAACCACACGCACAATATATACTTGGACTTCACTACAGCTTTGTTACTGTTCTTAATTTCGTGTCCTTTGTCTAAGCTCTTTCGTCACACATTCTGTGACCTTTTCAACGACTCTTTATCCTACATGTCTCCTCTTGGTCTGTAAAGATACTATGAACTAAAAAGAAAAAGAGAAGACACGTGGAATAAAGAGTGGCTGAAGAGGTCACAAGATGCGTGACGAAATAGCTTAGACAAAGGACACTAAAATAATAATAATAATAATAATAATAATAATAATAATAATAATACTAATAATAATAATAATAATAATAATAACGACGACCGATAGAAAAAGTACCAGATTTTAAAAGAAAAATAACTACTGGGATTAATTTGTACGGCTAAGGCGGAGCCCCAACATGGCCGCAATCCAGTTAGTAAAACAAAAGAGACAGACAGACAGATAGATAGACAGGCAGATAGATAGATAGATAGATAGATAGATAGATAGATAGATAGATAGATAGATAGATAGATAGATAGATAGATAGACAGGCACACACACACATATACATGCACGCACACACACACATACATACATACACACATACATACATACATACATACATACATACATACATACATACATACATACATACATACATGCATACATACATACATTTGTTATCAGTATCAAATATAGATGATTGCCATAAAACAATGCGGCAGCTAATATCGTAAAAGAGTGTCGTAAATAAATCATTAAGATATCCTGACCTGTGATTGGCTAATAATGTTATGCGGTAAGCCACGTGACGATGGGAAACTGTTGAAGTATATTCTCAATGGTCAGCAAATACTGTCAACAACTGGGGAAGGCAAAAATTTGTCGTCTGGCATTCATTCAATTTGTTGATTAATGAGTTTTATTCATCCAGCGGTCTCATTTATATCTCTTCGCTCCCTCTCTTTCAATATCTTCCTCTCTGTCTCTTCTCTCTCTCTCTCTCTCTCTCTCTCTCTCTCTCTCTCTCTCTCTCTCTCTCTCTCTCTCTCTCTCTTTCACTCTGTCTCTTTCTTGCTTACACTCTCTCTTTCTCTTTTGCTTACTAAGAGAGAAAGCTCTCTCTCTATATATATATATATATATATGTGTGTGTGTGTGTGTGTGTGTGTGTGTGTGTGTGTGTGTGTGTGTGTGTGTGTGTGTGAATGTATGTGTATGTGCATATATATATATGTGTGTACGTATATATATATATATATATATATATATATATATATACATATATATATATATATATATATACATTATGCATATATATGTATGTGCATATATACATACTTGTATACTCACACACACACACATACACACATGCACACACACACTCAAACATAATATAAATGATATATAAACATATGCATATATCCATACATATATGTTTATACCTACATCTATATGTATATATACATGCATATATGGGTACAGGACATCAAGAAAACGTTAAACACATATGTGTGTGTGTGTGTGTGTGTAGTATTTATTCGTGTATAAGTCGCACTATTTTATGCTTAATTTTAAGTGAAAAAACTGGAGTGCAAATTATACGCGAATACGCCTTATACACGAGTAAATACGCTACCTAAAGTAAACTTGTAAAAGTGAAAAGCCCTTATCTACCTAATTTTATTTATGTATTTACAAACTTTGTTTTATTTTTGCAGGTGAAACTAACGTGACGGTTACCCTGGAAACCACAGTGGCATCATATATGGTCAAAGACTCAGATGCGCTTCAATTGGACTTTCTAAATGAATGCTATATCATGTTAAAATCGGTTAAACCGATCCAAGTGATGTATATCACGAATGTAAGTTCGTATGACCAACAGACTATGTACAAGAACGACTTCATCTTGCCACCGTTGGAACAGTACATAGGTTACCAGGCTTTTTCCCTGAAAAGCCAACACAACGCCAGTTCGTTGGTTGCTGTCAGTCCGTCAACACTCGGAGATGAACCATCGTCACAAGTTTTACTTGATTATTACACCAACGAAACAGCTACTCACGTCTACAAGCTAACTCAGGAGAACGTAACGGTTACACGAGTTGGGAATCTTCAAGGCACGTACCATTCGATCTTAGATATTAAAATCAATACTTCTTATGGAATGCTTTACGACGCCGACCGAAGTAGTTTTAGTGTGCTGGGAATGCGTTTGACAACCCTGAATAAACAGTGTCAATTAAACACGTCTCGCAATGCATCAGAAAATGGTAGCAGTGAGCAGTCGAACTGTAACGAACAGATGTTAAACGGCGGTAACGAAACCCTTTTGTCGGTTTCCGACGAATCGGGCCCGCTGTTGTCGTCGCAGTCGGTGTTGGTTAAAAATGAAGACACCTTTAAGATGTCGTCACGGTTCTCGGTGAAAGGAAGTAAAGACGCCCACCATATTGCCGACACATCTCTCAGTAGCAATATAGTGGCGGTGATTGTCTCCCTTTCTGTTGCCTTATTTGCCGTTTGTGTGGTGATTGCTTCGTTCGTCTTGATTGAATTAATCACAAGACGAAAGCAGTTACGCAGCACAAAGATCAGACCATTCGTCTCTTAGTAATTCCTTTGCATTAACAAAAAAAAAAGAAAATGGAGAGAAATACGTGAATAATTTAAAAAAAAAAAAGGAGAAACAAACAAATAAATCAACAAGTCAATGAATATAATCCTCTGTAATAACAACCAGAAAAATAACTCTAAGTAATTACACGGTTTATGTACGTAATAGAAGTAAATTAATATAAGAAATAGAAACGATGATGATACAGAGGAGGAAGGTGTGGGGAGAAGAAGCGGTTGAAGAAAATGGCGGCGACGGCGACGATAACGGCGATGTTGAGAATAAATGAGACGGAAGGGTGTAACAGTAGTAATAAGAATTATTAATTATTATTATTATTATTATTATTATTATTATTATTATTATTATTATTATTACTATTAATTATGTTCATATTGATGTTTCTGATGATAATTGTGCTAATGATGATGATGATGATGATGATGATGATGATGATGATGGTTATGATACTGCTGATGAAATACTGTTTCCGGTTTTATCTATGACAATGCAACAATGACAATTGTCACGTCAATAGTAATAACAACGACAACAAAGATGGCGAAGACAATATTTGGGAAACAAAGACGGGGAGAGAGAGAGAGAAAGAGAGTGTGAGAGAGAGAGAGAGAGAGAAAGAGAGAGAGAGAGAGAGAGAGAGAGAGAGAGAGAGAAAGAGAGTGTGTGTGTGTGTGAAAGGGAGAAGAGAAATAAAGAAGGAAAAGAGAGGGAGAGAGGGAGAGGAGTGAGTGAGAAAAGAAGGAGTGAAAAGTATTTGTTACAACCTCAGAAGTGTAAGAGAGTTAATGCTGGCGATCGTCATAGCGATTAGCAGCCATCATCGCGTTCGTTATGTCGCTGACGGTACACAAGATGGCGGGGATGCTGATGACGGAAGCTACCGTAATAATAATGATATCTGATGGTTATACTGTCTGCTGTTGGTTATGATTATGATGATGGTAGCTGCGGTGGCACCAAACATTGCTCCATCTGGGAGCGACAATGAGAAAAAGGAGGATGGTGAGGTCGATAAAAGATGGATGACAAATTGTACGGAATAGACAATCTTGCGTTAGAAGCTGATGCAATGCAATGAGATGCGAACAGGCAGCTGCAGACATAATTCGTCGTCAATCGACATGAATTTCGTTCACAACTGTCGTCTGTTCACAACTGTCGTCTGTTCACATCTGTCGTCTGTTCACGCCGTTCTTTATCAGCCGCGAATGTTTGGCCGTCATGAATATCGTCCAGGATTTCAAATTGAAGCAATGAGCATATGTAGGTGGCGAAATTTGTATCATATAACGACCAAGAGCAGCAGTAGCTGGCATACACACACATACAAACGCATACAAGCATTCACATATGTAGACAAACACACATACATATGCACAATCATTTTGTTTGTGAGTGGACGGGAAATTTCAGCAGAGACGTCAGAATTGATGTGTATCATGTAGAAGCCAATGGCATTGATTGCCTGACTAGCAACTATCTTAATGTGTAATTACTAGATGTACTAATTATCTTATTCTATAGTAAGAGGCACAGGCATGGCAGTGGAGTGGAGAAGCTCGCTTTGCGACCACGTAGCCTTGGGTTCGGTTCCACTACGCGGCAACTTGGGCGTCTTCTGCTATAGCCCCAGGACGACAGATTCCTTGGGAGTGAATCTGGTAGACGGAAACTGTTTGGAAGCCCATCGTGTGTGTGTGTGTGTGTGGTGTGTGTGTGTGTGTGTGTGTGTGTGTGTGTGTGTGTGTGTGTGTGTGTGTGTGCATGAGTGAGTGAGTGAGTGAGTGGTGTTTGTGTCTTGTTTTCTCCACTGCTTGACAACTGATGCTGGTTTGTTTACGTCCCCGTAACATAGCGGTTCAGCAAAGAAACCGATAAAGTAAAAACCAGGCTTTGAAAATAAGTACTGGGAGTCAATGTGTTCGACAAAACTCTTCAGGGCGGTACCCCAGCATGGCCGCATTCCAATGACGTCAATAAATAAAAGATAAAGAAAAAATAAAGATAGTAAGAACAAACACATAGTAAGCCATCTTGTTCGTTCATTTCCGTGACTAACGTGTGTGAACGAGCAAGATATCAAAGCAGCGATATCAGATGGAGACCAAGACGAATTCAAATATTGTTGCCTGGCTAATCACGCAGGCTCCGAGGGCAATTCTTCATTACGGTAGTCACTTTATTCCTTAGAACAAGTAAATAATAGGCTGACATCTTAAACAACACACCACCTTCTCTGGTTCTGCTTTTTTCTTCTTTTTTTTTTCACTTGGTTTTCTATCGAAAGAACTGATCGAAATCTTTGCAAATTCACTTCACGAGGATCTAATTTCTCCAATAACTGATATGACATAATAAAAGAAAATTAATTTCTTATTAAAAAAAATGAAATTATATAAAAATGAAATGAAATGAACGAATGGATAACAAAAAAAAAGAAATCCAAATTTGAATATTTCATAAACTGTATGCGAATTATTAATGTATATTGTATATATATCGGACTAGAGACAGCGTTATATCCTATTTGTAGAGCTGTATTATAATTACTGAATCATTTTTTATAGCTCCCATGTATGCATTTTACAAACACATATACACTTATACAGTCATATATGCATATATATATGATCAAACAAACTCTAAAGAAACTGGTGTTGGTCTGCATCGTGAAGACTTATAGGGTAAGATCGATAAAAAGAGTACAGTGAGCTTGTTACGGATGATGGAAAAGCCAACGTTTCGGACAAAAATCTTCAGCGAAACAGTTAAAAGGAGAGAAACTAATGAGACACAGCAGAGTTTTTACATCCTCGAAGTTTTAAAAAAAAAATACTGCAACTGATACGGAACACATCCAGAAATTTCTCCCCTTTCAATTTTCACTGAAGAAGGATTCTGTCCGAAACGTTGGATTTTCCACTCACCAAGGCAAGTTCACTGTATTCTTTTTATCGGTTGTAATATATATATATATATATATATATATATATATATATATATATAATGCTCTTATAAGAATGCATATATTTTGAGAAGAATATGTATGTATAAATTTCAGTAACGATTTACAGACATTTTTCGGGTGTACATCAGAAGCTTTAAAGTATAATCATTCGTAATATCTCCATAACTCAGTTAGATTAAATATAGATGCCATAGACATATCTATCTATCTATCTCTCTCTCTATATATATAGAACAGATATACTTCTTTCATTTGCTTCCTCTGACGTAATAAGATAGATACGGAGAAATAATGATGCTTAGAAGCGACATTTTAACAATGATAATAATGAAATTAATAATAATAATAATAATAACAATAACAATAATAATAATAATAATCCTATGAAGAACAAAAAAACCTTCTGGGAACTACTATATTTCGTTATTCATATAAACTTTGCAAACCCTCGAAAGAAAATTCGATTATTATTATTATTATAGTATTCAATCTGGTTTCCCGTTGTTGTTCTTTTTTTGCGTGTATGTTTTTCTCTGATGTTTTTATTTGTATATAATTGTTTCATCTCCTTAAGGTATCGAACCACTTAAACATTTAATTCATTTCGATGTAGAGAGGAAACTGTAAATAATATGTGATAATCAAATTGTAATGGCGGAAAAGAAGTGGCAGAGACGTTGCAATGTTGGATACAATATTTTTGCGTTATTTGAAATTCCAGCGATCAAATCCTGTCGATGTCGAGTTTGCATTATATCTTTCAGGGGTCGGAAAATAAGGGCTGTGAGATGTTTGGGCGTCGCTGATTCGACGCTGACTTATTTGACATCAGACATTTTCATGTTTTTCTTGTTTTAATGTTTTTCTCTCTCATTCTCTCTCTTTCTCTTTCTCTTGCTCTCTCTATCTCTCTCTCTTTCTCTTGCTCACTCTATCTCTCTCTTTCTGGCTTTCTCTTCTACCCTTTCTTTCTCTCTCTCTCTCTTTCTCTCTCTCTCTCTCTTTCTCTCTCTCTCTCTCTCTCTCTCTCTCCTTCTTTCTCTTTCTGTATATGAGTGTGAACGTATTTCTCTTTATGTGTATGAGGAAAAGGAAAGTGTGTGCGTCAATAGTGTTCAATTGACAAATTTCAGCGAGTCTTTCTCTCCCTCTCTCCTGCCCTCTCCCTCTTCTCTCTTTCTCTCCCTTCTCTTTCTCCCTCTCTCCTGTCCTCTCTCCCCTTCTCCTTCTCTCCCTCTCTCCTGCCCTCTCTTCCCTTCTCCTTCTCTCCCTCTCTCCTCTTCTTCTCTCCCTCTCACCTTCTCTCCTGCCCTCTCCCTTCTCCTTCCCCCTCTCTCCCTCTCTCTCTCTCTCTCTCTCTCTGTATATATATATATATATGTGTGTGTGTGTGAGTGTGTGCGTGTGTGTGTTTATGTCTGGAAGCCTGTTTCTCTACATGCATGAAAAAAGTGAAAGTGTTTATATCAGTCCAGTTAATAAACTGTAATATCTCTCCCTCCCTCTCCCACCCTCACCCACACTCTCTCATTCTATATATATGTGAATATTTCTGCGTGCACGTGTGTGCGTATACGTATGTATGTGTTTTCTTCCAGTGCCAAAACAAACTGTCACCAAAATAAGGTGAATATCCAGTCAGCCATGACAAATCATTGGCGTCCAAACAGCTGCGCCCGAGCATCTCATTCCGGTAAATAAAGTACCACTCAACTGTTGGAATCGATTCTTTTCTCTCTTCTCTCTCCCCTCTCTTTCTTTCCCTTTCTCTTTCTTTCTCTCTCTCTTTCTCTCTCTCTCTCTCTCTCTCTCTCTCTCTCTCTCTCTCTCTCTCTCTCTCTGTATATATATATATATATATATATATATATATATATATATATATATATATATATATATATATATATATATATCTTTCTGTCTATCTAGCTATCTCTATCCCTTTTTTTCTCTTTTCCTCTCGGGATATTCTATGTTGCACTGTGACAAGAGTCGTGAAGGAAACACAGCATCCCTTTTTTTAAGAAAAGAAAGATGAGCGAGGTACCGGCAGTGAACTCTTTTCATTTAAAATCTGAGATGCTACTGGAACTGATCGATGACTGACCGATAAGAAGAGCAGCTTGATTCGGAAATTTAAAATAGTAGAAGTGATTTGAGACGAAACGGTGTAGCGCTGACAACCAAAGAGTCAACAGTTCAACAGTACATAATCATCAGAACTGAGTGGTATCAGTGAGCAAGATATTAAAATTACTGAAAACATAACTCCACCAGTTAACAGTTAGATAATGCATGAGCAGAGTTGGCTATCCGTTAGGATGCGCAAGGTTAATGTAAATATGAAATGCAAAACAAAAGATCTCATTTACTGCATCACATGCCTTCAATGCAATGAGGATTACATCGGCCAAGCCAGATCAAAATCAATACATCGGGTTAGGGTACATAAGCAACAAATCAAACATTCATCTTAGAAATGTTCCATGTAAGGAGCATTTAGACATTTGTGCAAATGGAAAAGTTCGAATATTTCCTTTTTATTTTCAAAATAAAGATGAAAATTTTCAACTACGAAAGGCTAAAAGATGAATACTTTATTATATTTCTGAATCCGAAACAAAACAGTAAATAGTAAACACAGCTACTAAAAAAAAAAAACTCCTTTTATACAGATTAACTCATGACGTGTGTTTGAAAAGCTGTTAACAGCGAAAGCGCTTACACAATACGGATATTTCTTTTCAAAAGATTTGTGTCATTCTGGGTTGCTTTTTTTTTATATAATTAATAATTTTTGCTGCACTTTCTTGAAGAAATTACAGCCTTTTTATCCAACTATTACCTTATGACTCTTTTTCTCCAATACTTTATATGTAATGTCACGAGGACGACTAATTTTAGTAAAATGAACAGAATAACATTAAATACTGTTAATAACGTTCGCTTTCTGTGAAACGAGTCGACAACCTTAGCTTCAGTTCTTTGTAGCTGTAACTGTTTCACTCTACTCTTCCACCGTCTTCTTTGTGAGAGATTAGATTATCATAAGTCAAGTTTATTTTTCCATCCTAATTGACAGATAGATGTAACCAGAAGGATTAATTGGTTACGTTCATCACAGATAAGACAGGTAAGTGACAAGTAATGATGATGACGATGATGATGATGACGATAGCAAAAACGATGGCGGCGGCGACGACGATGATGATGATGATAATGATGATGATGATGGTGGTATACAACCTACAGATTTAGCCAACCATGTATAGAAAGTTTCTTGGGTAGCTTATAACAGGGCTCCCGAACCCTACTCCGGTCCGTTCAAGTCCTGTGTTCTGCAACGTAGCCAGTTTTTAGAAAGAGGTGGGAGATGCAGGCAGGCAGGCAGGCAGACAGAAATCGATCGAGAGACAAGAAAAAGAACAACAACAACGACGACGACGACAACAACAAATAAAGGTCCCAATAACTGACTGGTACTCCATTTATCGACCCAAAGAAAGTCGAAAGATTGAGGTTGATTTCGGCGAAAAATGAACTCTGAACGTTAAGAGCTGAAACAAAGAGCGCAAGGGATTCTCCTTGACACTCTACTGACTCCGCCAACTCGCTGCGCATTTTACTGGATTTAGTACAAGTGGGAGACGAAACTGATAGAAATATGTCTATTCGATTCGCCGACGAGTGACATTTTCACACACACACACACACACACACATCGTCACGTATCTATTGAATTCGGAATATTTACGCAGTATGAATAAATAAATTCAGAATCCAGTCTTAGCAAGAATAAATAAATAAATAAATCTAAAAATATAAACTAAAATATAAAAGAAAACTAAAAGCGTCCATTACAAAACAACAACTCCCCGAGGATCCTTTTTGACACGGTTTCAATACTAAATATAAAATAAGACCACTCCTACTGTGTTGCTGCTGCCGATGATGATGATGATGATGATGATGATGATGATGGTGGTGGTGGTGGTGGTGGTGGTAATGGTGGTTTTGGTGGTGGTGGTGGTGGTGGTGGTGATAATGATGATGTCACTACTACAACTACTACTATTACTACTACAACCACCACGACCACTACCACTACCACTACTACTATGTCTACCACCACTTCTATTAATGCCACCACCACCACTACTACTATTACTACTCCTCCCACATGAACTAGGTAAAACAATGTTTTATCACATTTCCTATCCTGCTTCGATATGTTTTATAGTTCCACATGAATGTGAAGGAATGTAGGTTGCTGCCCTCACGATCGAAAGATCGTAGTATCGATTCCCGGGTCGAGCAATACGTTGCGATCTTGAACAAAACGCTTCATTTTACGTTGCTCTAATGTAAATAACTAACTTTACAACAGGCTGGCGTTCCGTTGAGGTTGAATATAGGGATCTCGATCACCTTTACTCCATGGAAACCGTGTAAGCAGCCCTAAGGGTGTAGGAACTACCTTTACTTTTTAATGGCCAGTAGGGAACAGTATTTCGTTAGGCAATCATATTATATTACAAAATATATTCTTTCTACTCTGGGCACAAGGCCCGAAATTTTGGGGGAGGGGGCCAGTCGATTAGATCGACCCCTGTACGAAACTGGTACTTAATTTATCGACCTCGAAAGGATGAAACGCAAAAACGACCTCGGCGGAATTTGAACTTAAACAATAATCTTTTCTATTCTAGGCACAAGACCGAATTTTTAGGGGAGGGAGCTAGTCGATTAGATCGACCCCAGTACGTAACTGGTACTTAATTTATCGACATTCAATATAATTGTGTGCATGTGTGTGTATATGTGTGTGAGCGAGTTTGTTTAGTTGAGGTTATTGCCTTGTGGAGGCGCAATGGCCCAGTGGTTAGGGCAGCGGACGCGCGGTCAAAGGATCGCAGTTTCGATTCCCAGACCGGACGTTGTGAGTGTTTATTGAGCGAAAACACCTAAAGCTCCACGAGGCTCTGGCAGGGGATGGTGGCGAACCCTGCTGTACTCTTTCACCACAACTTTCTCTCACTCTTACTTCTTGTTTCTGTTGTGCCTGTATTTCAAAGGGCCAGCCTTGTCACACTGTGTCACGCTGAATATCCCCGTGAACTACGTTAAGGGTACACGTGTCTGTGGAGTGCTCAGCCACTTGCACGTTAATTTCACGAACAGGCTGTTTTGTAGGTCGAATCATCTGGAACCCTCGATGTCATAAGCGACGAAGTGCCAACACAACTGCCTTGTAACAAGTTTAAGAATAACAACGGAACATTTAGTGATCAAATACGAGGAATCAATACTGACAATAGAGTCAAATTCATTATAAAATCACCTGGCCGCTTATTCAAGTTGTCTCACTCGTTCAATAAACCATTGAATTTACAAGAAATATATTGCTTATAGCAAATAGATTATGAGTTCTAATCCACTTTAAGAGCAACTTCATGGCATGCTTAAGAGGCATGAGTAGTTAAGAAGCTCACTCTGTAACCGCATGGATTCTAGTTCAATTCCAGTACGCTGCAGTCTGGGCAATTGTCTTCTGCTTTAGCTCCGAACTGACTAATGCCTTCAAAGTGGATTTGTAGACGGAAACTGTGTGGAAACCCGTCATATTTGTGTGGAAGGGTATCTTTGTGTTTGTCCTCCTGCTACCATTTGACAACCAGTGTTGGTTTATTGACATCCCAATCACCGGTTCGGCAAAAGAGATCTATAGAGTAACTACCAGACTTTAAAATAAATATTGGGATCGATTTGTTCGACTGATACCTATCAAGGCGGTGCCCCAGCATGGCCACAGTCCACTGACTAAAACAGATAAAAGATAAAAGAATACTTTAAAAAGATAACACCAAAGTCCTACCCAGCCCTTTCGAGAAATTTATTTTATAATTCTTCATTTGAAAGCGAAACCCTTGCTTCTAGGGAAGGATAAGTTTGGTCATTTAGCAGATTTATCCTCGTGGCATCATCTGTTGTGGTAGACATAATCCACAAGAGAGAAAATCTCACATTCAAACAAAAGTTCACGTTGTGTGCGACGTCGATCAGTAAAGGGAGACGAGTATGTTAGGTCGACAAAAGCAGTGAAAAGACACCATGAAAGAAACCCCCAGAGTACGTCAGCTTTGAAAATAAAATTGAAGAACAAATCTTAAAAACATCTTTAACTGAAAGTGTTGTATTTCGGGAGGGTCACTATGCAAAGAATACATATACGCACTGGTTCTCTTTCATTCCTTTTGTTATTATTAGTTAATTCGTTAACATTTGACCAATTAACTAATCGATTGTTTGAGTAATCACTCGGACAGTCAATCAGCTGGATTTGTTCAAAATCCTTTCGTTTCTATTCGCAACCTTATCGATGACGCCCAAAGGCCGTGAATAGCAATGAAGGACTTTCAAAAATCTAACTGATTGATTGACTCGCACAATGATTAATCAATCAGTTGACTATTTAATTGAGTAAATGTTAACAAATTGACTAATAATAATAAAAGAAGTGAAACAGAACCAGTGGGTGTGTTTATCATTATTGGCACAACGACCCTGCCGAGATAACAACAAAATCTATTTCAGCATATGAGTTCACATCAAAAATCTTGCAAACCAAATAAAACAAGAGCACTCAGAGAGTGGAAACCTCTGCCAAGGCAACACTAACGTCCTCTCAACGATTAGCCGGAGATGATTTTTAGAATGAGAATATCTGAAATAAACTCGACTGCTCTCATTAAACGAGAATGCTAAAAATGAACCCGACCGCTCTCAAAAATTAAGTAAAAAAAAACGGAAAAATAATCCAGAATCCTTGTTCGGTACCTGATCGATACCAACGGTAGTCATGGAATGTGAAGGTGGGTGTACCGGCCGTGTTTTTAATTACCATGCTGGTACTGCGTGTGTGTGTTGTCTGCTGTGGGAACAGGGACAGTTTTCTCTATGAAGGCCTTTTTTAGTCTATCCACTGATATAGTGTCTTTACGACCATTAAGGTCTATAGGGAAAAATTTATCCGTGCGTGAAAGAAAACGGAAAGGACCTGCATACGGTGCTGTTAACGGAGGTTTAAAAGGCAGAGCTAGAAATGCAATCGTCAAGTAGGTAAGAGGTCTTAAACAGGAACGATATATTCAAAATTGGTAAAACTAAAAATTGTCAGGGATAAATTAAATTTATTATTGTTACTGAATATGTTATTGAATTACTGAACGGTTTTACTGCCATTTGTTTATATAGTTTGAGAGACGCGAGTAAAATTAATAAAAGAAACACGAAAACAAATCTTTGGAAAGAGCAATGCCACCATAGCTTACGGTGAAATCACGAGCTTGCTTTCAAGGGCGATAAGCAGAGAAAGACTTGAAAGAATGTAAGATCGTAATACTTCATGTAAAATAAAGTAAATATAAAGAATAATATGAAATCCTTGTCCGGTACCGGATCGATCTCAAAATCTAATCAGTTCGTGCCAAACATCCCAGAAAGTTTCATTCGAATCCATCCAGCGGTTCTTGAGATATCTTGTCCACAGATAGACAAACACGACTGAAAACAATACCTCCGCCTTCGCTAAGGTGGAGGTAATAATGAAATCTTTAACTGAAAGAAACACCCGAAAACAACGTAAGTCTCGCGATTTTATGCGTAATCTCACGCTCTCACGATTTCGCAAGCAATTTCTCGCGCTTTCTCCGAAGACAAATCTCAAAAAAAAATTTAGAACGTCTAAACACAGTCCCGAGGCACATTTTTAGCCTACTCGTTGACCACTCTGCACACAGCAGCGGCATCTACAATTCGCATCATCATACAGTTGGGAAATTTTCACTACGTGCGCCGCCCTGATTACGGCGGACGGCTATTACGGGCTGGCTAGGCCTCGAGTCTATTCCTTCGCCATACAGAGACTAGAAACTGCGAGGTTAACAACAGCGAAAATAAGCAAACGAGCTCATTTCAATATGGTGACCAGCAAGTGCACATGTATCAGCAACGATGAAGAAAATTACTTCAGTGTAAAAAGATAGTTTTCTGCAAAGCAAATTCAGTTATCTGGCGTCGCAACATACAAGTGTGCTTTCAAAAACAACTTGGAAGAAATTTATCCCACAGAAGCTGTAAAAGGTGATCTTCATCACTTCTCCTGCATTCCTTATTCAACAAAGTCACACTGCAATCATTAAGGACTCGCAGATGTGAAATGTCATTGTGCACGTGACAAACAAAGTTTATATGGGACTCTTTAAAGCAGGAGTCGGCGAACAGGAGTCAATTACCCCATGTGGGGTAAAAATGAAATTCTTGGGGGTAATAAAGACTCACTAGACATAAGTGAAATTATATTTTTAAAAAAACCTTTTCCTTGAAGTAGTTGTATGCAGTCAACTTAATGTGACAGTCCCCTGAAGGGAATAATACAACTGTTGGTTAGACCTAGGAAGCTGCACCGCTTCCTGTCGGCCTTGACACATTTCCTGTGCCCTTAGCTGGGTGGAGGTGCTTGTCTCCCCCTTATAAACATAAGGACACAGGAAATGTGTCAAGGCCGACAGGAAGCGGTGCAGCTTCCTAGGTCTAACCAACAGTAGCATTATTCCTTTTAGGGGACTGTCACATTAAGTTGACAACATACAACTACTTCATCGTATCACTACTGCATAAATCTCTCTGAGAGATTTAGAAATGTATAATTTCCAAACCTTTTCCTTGTTACGACAGAAATCTTTCTTCTGGTTTGAGGAGGCAGTCAAAAACGTTGCTGCCTTTTGCAACAACCTATCTCTGCAAACAAGGATTTTCCACTTCAATGAACATAAATACAAAGCAGAGTAATCGACTGGACCTTGAAGACTGTATACAAATTGCTCTAACATCAAAATGCTCCAATTTTGATGTATTTGTAACAAAAATGAAACATCATCATTTCTCCAAAACCCGAATTGAAAAAGTTTCTAGAAAAATCCTTTTGTTTCATAATGTGGATATTAATTTATTTTATTGCATCTGTTTTATACTTTTTATAATCGTATTTTCCATATAATTAGATTCAATAAACCTTTTGAATTCAAAGAATCTATGATTTCCTTCCTTTCAAACCAAGGGGGTAACATCGGCATAAACAAACACATTTTGAGGTAATTGGTCAAAAAATTCCTCCACTCTTACTTTAAAGAAACAAAAAACGTCTAACAAGTACACGTTTATTCTTTCCTATTACACACACACACAAAAAGAGAACGTTAATAAAAATCCTTAAGGACTACAATTTATTGTCTTCTGTAGGTATCAGGTGACAATGAATCCCAATCGCACTTACGCTGAAACCGGCTTCGAAGACATCTCCCTACTTATCTCGGCTCCCTAAGTTCGTCTTCTAACGCCTTTTGACGCTTTGAGGGTTGGCAAGTCTTTCTTCCATTTGTTCAACCAGACACACAGATAAGAAAAAAAGAAAGAGAAAAAAGGGATGCATGTATGTATGTATATACATAGAGATAGACAGACAGACAGACAGACAGACACAGACAGACAGGTAGATAGATAGATAGATAGATAGATAGATAGATAGATAGATAGATAGATAGATATAAATAGTTAGATAGCTAGATAGATATAAATAGTTAGATAGATAGATAGATAGATAGATAGATAGATAGACAGACATGATTACACAAATCTATCTATTTAGCTGTCTGTCTGTCTGTCTGTCTAATTATTATCAAAAATAAGATCCAGACTTGTATTCATAAATTCTTAATAAATAGCAGTCAGGCATTATTTATCTCGTGCGCTGACGATTCCTCCCAACTTTCTGTACTAAAACAGCTTTAAAATCACTGGGAACGTTTTTTGAGTCAACACCGTGTAATATACGCCATTAAGTTTTGAATGCTTTGGCGGTCGATGCTTTCTTTGTTCTTTCATTAACAAACAGAAAATACATCCAGAGTTTAATTTAATTTGTTATTTTACCAATTATAGAAATGTTTGTTTTAATGATACGATAATTGGAAATCGCTAATCGATCAAACAACAGCAATGGAAGGTTCGGTTTCCACGCATCGGCATCAAGCCACTCCGTTCCACGAATATTTATTGCAAGGAAGCGTCGTCGACAGTTCTTGTGAAGTTCTTCTCAACCGACTACGGGGTCTTTGTGATAATGCTGAAAACAACTACGAGACATTCCATGATCATGAACTTGTGTTTGCTATGAGTGAGGCCCGATTTCTTTCAATACGTTTTCAATGACTTGTTTGTTTTTTTTAACGAATTCCATTTTGGTTAAATTCTTTTTGAGATCCTTGTTTGTTTGTTTTTGTTGTTGTTTAGCCCCGAAATGAATCATGACTGTCCTTTATTTTATTTATGTTTGCTTTGGGCATTGTGTACCCTGAACTATCTTACCAAATACGTCCTTTTACGATGTTAGGCTGTGGTTTGGAGAGAAATTCGACTGCTATTTCTAGCATGTCGAGCGCCGCAACGTAGAGGCTTCCTTGATTTTGCCTGGCACCGAGGAATGCACAAAGGTTGTTAACTTAAACAAAATCTTCGTCGCACCAACTGTGTTTTCGAATGCATTCCACAGTAGAATTGTCTTTTGTTTTGTTTTGTTTTTCCCTTGTTCCCAATATAGGTTTCAAATTTTGGCACAAGGCCAGCAATTTCGGGAGAGAGGGTAAGTCAGTTACATCGACCCCCAACCATGAACCCGAAATCATGAAAAGCAAAGTTGACTTCGGTGGAATTTGAACTCAGAACATTAAAGACAGACAAAATGCCGCTAAGCATTTAGAACTTATGAATGATTTACTTCTGTTACAAATTATATACAAATGATTTGCACAACGTTGAATATATATATATATATATATATATGTGTGTGTGTGTGTGTGTGTGTGTGTGTATAGTGTTTTCCAAATTCTTTTTTATTTTCGCAAGTAATTTGATCAAATGTAGTGTATTTTTGCCGGAAATATGGTAACTTAAGGGTTGTTGTTTTGATTTTATAAAAATTCTGGCTATGAAAATATTTATACTAAAATAAAAAACAAAAAACTGTTACTTTCGCCTGTATAAATACAAAAGTAGATTTTCAGAGTCAACAAAAAGTTAGTTTTTCAGAAAGTAGTTGTAAGAAAAATATTCCTCAAGTGTTCATTTTTTTTTTTTTTTAATAGCCATCCTTGTTATAAAATTCGCTAAAAGTTTTTGAAGTAAAATAATTAAATTTGTACAAATAAGAAACTAATGAATGTTACACGGTAGAGTTTCGGATGATACAATTTCATCGATAAATTTTAACATTATCTGGAGTTACGTCCCCTTTTCCATTGACTTGAGTATTAAACTTTTTTTTTTTTTGTTTTTACCCTTTTGTTACCATATTTTTGTTGAGATGCTCTGTGTTTATTTCAATTAATTTTAAATATAACAAAGAATTTAGTAAAATAACTTAGTTATCATTCAGCTAGTGTTAGGAACATAAATTGTGACTAAGGTTTGGTGGAAGATTTTAATTCAAAACTTATGAAAACAAGACATTTGTACTGACAGAGCCAGAGGTAGTTTCAGTCGGGTACCTGCTTTGTCACTCGACCTACTAAAAATAGCAGCCAAATTTCTTTCAAATCTCTCCTTGCAGATAAATTGAGACACTTTTTATGATGCATAAAACTGGTTATAAATACTAAATTAATGTTAGTAGGCAGATATAATTTTAATGTAACATTTATTACAAAAGCATTTATCACTCAATACGGCTGTCGACTTTGCCTTTCGTTCTTTCGGTGTCAATAAATCAAGTACCGCTTGTGTACTGGAGTCGATCTAATCGACTGGCCCCTTCCCCCAAAATTTCGGGCCTTGTGCCTAGAGTAGAAAAGAATATGGCCACCCTTTTGAGCAATTACTGCTTCCATGTGAGAACGTGAATTTTTGCAGCTGCCACAGCCTTCGCTTTTTTCATTTTGCGTGTCGCACGCACGATGCACGTCTTCAAACGGTTGCCACTCGAGTGTGGTCCTTGCTTGAAGTACGCCCCATAAAAAGTAATCAAGAAGGTCAACTGCTTAAAATTGGTCTCAGTTTATCTGCAAGACTCTGTTTACTCAAAGATAAAAGGGGAAATTAAACCTAGCCTTAAATAGTTAAGGACCAGTCTTTTTCGTTAGTTAGGCCAAGAGGCATGAAGATATTAGGATGATTATATTTTTGGTTTTTTCTTCATCAGGAGGAACCAGCAACCAGAATAGCCAGGCTGTTTTCTACAGAGTACGTCATAGTCTGACAGCTGCAAATGCACCATGGTAAGTTCACTCCTAGGTCACTCAACTTGCTAGAATTGACAGCTAAATCTCCTTCAAAACTTACTCTACCATTCTTAAAATGGAAGGAACATACCAGAAATAGTAGACTTAAATATGATATACCAACCATGGTGGTATGGCAAAGAAGCAGCTTCCCGACTTGTGGTCTTGGATTCAGTGCAACTGTGCAGCACCTTGGGCACGTGTCTTCTACTATGGCCCCAGGCCAACCAAATTAATGTACATAATTCCTCATCTCTTAAATATAGAGCAGAAAATATTTGGTTCTTAAGTTCCACCAAAAAAGAAAAAAATGAAAAAAACTGATTCTAAAATCAGTATTCCATATAATTTCAATTTTTGGCCTACCACTGACCCATTTACTATTTTCACCTCATTACCCCTGGACTACAAAATTGCGTTCCCTTAAATGATTTTTTTGTTTACATATTTCCAGGCATTTACGCTACATTGGCCAGGCTGAAGTCGGGGACAAAACCCGTCACACACTGGTGAGGACCTATGTTGATGTCGGGACCTCAGATAATGTTGTCGCTTTTCTTAATGAAATGGGTTTCAGGTAAAAAATTTTTTAAACTTCCCTGATATTTTCTCACTTTTCTTTTTTGCTTCAAACATTCTGAATACAAAATGCCTGTTTTTTTTTTATTTATCTTTTCTTTCAGGCTGGATTATGAATATGTCATAAAAGGATATTTCTTTCACAAAGGAAGAATGAAAGTTACCGTTTCCAAAATTTTCAGAGTAAGTTGCGTTGCCTTTCTCTCTCTTTCATTTTTGTTTTAAAGTTTAAGTGGAAAGTAGCTTGCTTACCAACCACATGGTTCCGGGTTCATTCCCACTGCGTGGCTCCTTGAGCAAGTGTCTTCTACTATAGCTTTGAGCCGACCAAAACTTGTGATTGGATTTGGTAGACGGAAACTGAAAGAAGCCTATCGATATATATATATGTGTGTGTGTGTATGCTGGTGTGTTTACGTCCCTGTAACTTAGCAGTTCGGCAAAAGAGACCGATAGAATAAGTACTAGGCTTACAAAGAATAAGTCCTGGGGTTGATTTGCTCGACTAAAAGCGGCGCTCCAGCATGGCCGCAGTCAAGTGACTGAAACAAGTAAAAGAGGCATGTGTGACTGTGTGGTTAAGAAGCTTGCTTCCCAACCATGTGGTCTTAGGTTCAGTCTCACTGTGCAGCACCTTGGGTAAAATACCTTCTATAATTGCCCTGGGCCAACCAAAGCCTCTGTGTGTACCTTTGTTTTGATATCATGTGATGGTTGTAAAAATAACAACACTATCATACAACCAAGGATGTTTATTTCCAGTCTTCCATGGCAAAAAAAATAACTGGCTAAAGGGAAATATTACTTTGTTCGGAAACAGGTGAGGATTGACAACAGGAAGAGCATCCAGCCATAGAAAATCTGCCTCATCAAAGTCTGTCTGACCCTTGCAAGAATGAGATATTAACCGTTAAAACAAGGCTGATGATTCATTTAATCCCTTTTGTGTCCCTATTTCTAATGAAATACATTGCCCATCCATTTCAATCACCATCGTTCTTCTTTTAGCTTTCACAGCAATCAACAGATGAGGGATCATTGTGTCAAACGCTCTCTCCAGGTCAACGAACGCTAAGTACAATGGTTTGCTTTTTCCTAATACTTCAGTAGTTGGTGAATTATAGAGAGCGTGAGTAATGCTTCTCCCTGGCAAGGAACCAAACTGCATCTTCTCTTTCAGTGGCCTTCATAACTTCGCCCGTTAATTTGGTACCTGTGTATCGTCATACTTTAACGTGGGCTCTCTAGGTTGGACAGTTCAACAGGATCCATAGATACAGAAGCTGGGAGACGAGTGGAAGGTGGGCTAACAACTATGAGGCCGGACCAGGACATCTCCAAATTATCGTCATTGGCTCGTGAGTTATTTCCCCTTAGCTGTTATTTATCAAAAGTAGTTTCTTCACTTCGCAGCTGTGTCCAATTTGGGTTATTGGAGCAGGTATTTGAAACGTGTTTGTGTATGTATATATCTAGAGAGATTAACAGTTTATATCGTCTCCATTACAGATGCTGCAACCAAATAATGTAGAAAGTATTGAACCTCTTTCACTCTCCTACCTTGTGGAACTCTCAGTTGTGGCTCCAGCTGGACAGGAATTACTCCAAGATGACATGAAGAATTTTGCTGAACAACTTAAACCGTATCCTTTTTTTGTTTTTTTAAATAATTTTTACCCCTCATGTAGATTACTTATTTTTATTGGTTGGGCAAAAACCCAGTTTCCCCTCATACCCTTTTGTAACTTTAGCAGTATCACAAGATCCAGCCCTTGTTACGGTGACTTGTGCAAGCTCCTAGAAGGGCCTTCCATGCTGCAGAAGTCAAAGGAGAGAGGCCAGGCTAATTATGGACAACCCCTTCTCAGAGGTGAAAATGGGTTTGTGTAGGGCTAACATCCCCTACCTAGAAGAAGCTAAGTTACAGAAACATTAATAAGAAAAACCAACCAGACCTGAAAGAGGAAGGCCTTCCTTCTGGAACTACGTAATTTACCTGAAGGTCAATGTCTCACAGTGACTAACTACAAAATATATATACTTGAAAGAAAAAATGCTTGTTTTGAAACAAAATGTTAGAAGTTGTGACTATCCTTAACTTTTTGCAGATTAGTCCAATTAGAGAAAATTGATCACCGACGAATAACAATGATGTGAACCGGATGCAGTACTTAGCAGAGTGATTAATTACCAAAATCTTTTTACCAGTTTCACTATGATGTTGATCATAACTGGATTACAAAGACAATTGCCAGATGCTTCCAGAAGTTCATATTCCAGACTAACGATGTTAATGAATCCTTACTTTGGTATTTTATCAGAATTTGTTTCTTTTTAATCAAAATTCAATCCAAAACTATGAAGTTGAAAAATGTATTACAATTAACACATTTTATCTGAATTATTAAAAAGAAATGTTCTTTACAGTTATTCTCTTCTGATAATACCTTATTGAGGTGCAGATATATCTTCCACCTGATTAATATACGAAACCTGTTATAGTTCTGTGAGCTCACTTTACTCAGAAAATAAAAGTACAAAAGTAACTCTAGTCTCTAACTCTTCAGAGCAATCTTCCCATAATGAGATTTCACGATGACATGATCTCCCACAAACAGATTTAATCTACATTATTTATATTTGGAACTAATCCCTTTTTCTTTCCTTTGAATTAAGAAACTGTATGTTCCCCCATAAGATTACTCCTCATTATCATTATATCTGTTGTCACCATTCTGACAGTTCGTCTATATTTTCATCCTGTCTTTGCTCATCTAAGACCCAATTTTCTTGAACCTAACAACTATTCCTTCCAAGTCGCCTACAACACAGGTATCTTCTGCTTGCATCCAATATTTCTTGTAGACTTTTATCACCAAGACTCAAAAAAACACATTCAATTAACAGGCTTAATGAAACTACAAAGCCAGATTTTTTTTTACATCTGCTATAAAATATATTGACAAAGATAACAGCATTATTTGAAAAACTTCTATAACATGTGGCCCCATTGTTGTCAGCTCAAACATTTACATATTTTATAAATCCCCTCAAGTAAAGAAAATTAATTAGAATAAATTGCATCATGTTAGATCCAACCTATACACGGTAGAGCATCAAACCACTTAATAGGGTGTACTGGTTGTTTTTCATGTCAGTAACACAAGCAAGGTCAAGATAAGACCCCCCCCCCCCAAGGCTTGACCAGTATGAGGTGGGTTTCCAGCTGAAAATTTGTCACAATAAGGGTTAAAAATGAAAGAAGTCACAAACCGACATATTTACAGAGCTTTATTTTGGGAGTGGGGGCTATGTCTTTGCTATTAGTCTTAGTGACAGTGGTTATAAATTAGTCACTATCTGCCCCGTTGTCATCCAATAATATCAATGTCCACTTCTTCATCCGATGCTTCATGCAGAGACAATGACACAACAATTTCTTTCTGGAAAAATCCACTTTTTTTCTCCTTCACTGCCTGTACAACCCTTTTCTCTGTTTGATCTTCAGGTTTGCTGGCTTTTCTCTTCTGTAAAGAAAAAAACAAAAGATAAAACAATGCATAACAATATAGATATCTGATCATGCATGCATTCATATATATATATATATATATATATATATATATATATATATATGAGAGAATTTACGAAGACAGGTGGTGTAAACAACAAATGGATTAGTTTAACGCTCGGGAATAGAGAAAGTCTTTGGCGTTTCGAGCTACGCTCTTCAACTGAAAGGAACACAAAGAAACAAGGAGAACAAAAATATAAATGTAGTGGTCAGCGATCTATATACACACATCAATTTGACCAACCCCAGAGAAACAAGTGGCCAGTCTGTTTATCATCATTTAAAGTCTGTTGTCCATGCTGGCATAGGTTGGACAGTTTGACCAAGGCTAGTAAGCTGAGGGGCTACACCAAACTCCAGTGTGATTTCTACAGCTGGATGCCCTTCCTAATGCCAACCCCTCAGAGTGTGATACATGCTTTTACATGCCACTAGCACGGATGTCAGTTGTGTGACACCAGTATCTGCCACAGCTACGATTTCACTTGGCTTCATAAGTCTTCTTCTCAAGCACAGTATAATGCCAAAGGTCTTGGTCATTGCGTCTGTAAGGCCAACACTCAAAAGGTGCTTTTTACATGCCAGTTACAGGACACCACCATCAGCCAGGGCTATGATTTCATTTGGCTTGACGAGTCTTCTCAAGCACAGCATATCACCAAAGATCTTGGTCACTAGACATTGCCTGTGAGGCCACCACACTCAATCATTCCAATAACTACAAAAAACTGGGGTTACTAATTTGCATTTCACCTTTACATAATCATATTTGTATTTAAATACATTGCTTGTGTTTCAATTTCTTTTTTATTTTTAAATATAGAATTTAGAGAGATTTAGTGAAATAACTCATTAAAATTGTTTTTTTAGAACATAAAATGTTTTCAGCTACAATTATATTGGAAAGATATAATCTAGATGTGAATATTTTAAAATGGTGTTGGATGGGTGCACTCAATACCGGGTGCAAAATCAGGTAGGCTGGTTTCAAGTGTTGAAATCAATATCATTTTACTGTCTATTTTTCCATGGGTCAGATAATTTATTGAAGTGGATTTTTATGGCCAGCACTTGTTTCCTAGTAAGATAATATTTCTCTGTGGACAGATAAGTTTTTAAGAGAAACACTAGACACAAAGCAACGGCTTCCATGATGGTGACCTGCATTTACAATTACTGTGTGATGTTAAGACAAAGAGACAGTTAAGCACAAGCACACAGCTGACCAGCTTCTTCCAGTTTACATCAAATCCCCCTTTAAAACTTTGGTTGGACTGAGGCTAGAGTAAAACACACTTGCCCAAGGAGTCACACAAGGGTCTTGAACCCTAAACCAATGTGGTTGGAAAGCAAACCTATTACCACACAGCCTCATCTGCACCTGTTGCAGTTTTGACGAAAATTTAAAATGTGAAAGATGATAAAGATATCAGCATTCTGATATATTAAGGCTTCCCTTTCTAGAATTACATTAAAACTAGTGCACGTGTACCTGAGAGTGTCCCTTACTGATATAATTTGTTTCTATGAAGCATTCTTTTAAGTTGCAAAATATCTTTTGCGACAAAGGTTATTTCAAGGGAGACAACCATTGTTGCTACAGTACAAGTAAGAAAAGGCCAGCGCCTGACAATGATAGCAGAGGACAAGGATAAACTTGTTGACGTGACTTGAGATAAACAGATTTGAGAACTAAAACAAAAAAAATGTGGTACACCTTTAAGACCTGTGAGGTTTCTTTTGTTACTGTTCATATAGGCGTAGGAGTAGCTGTGTAGTAAGTAGCTTGCTTACCAACCACATGGTTCCAGGTTCAGTCCCACTGCATGGCACCTTGGGCAAGTATCTTCTATTGTAGCCCAGGGCCGACCAAAGACTTGTGAGTTGATTTGGTAGACGGAAACTGAAAGAAGCCTGTCGTATATATGTATGTGTGTGTCTGTTTGTCTCCCCAACATTGCTTGACAACCAATGCTGGTGTGTTTACTTCCTCGTAACTTAGCAGTTCGGCAAAAGAGACCGAGAGAATGAGTACTAGCCTTACAAAGAATAAGTCCTGGGGCCGATTTGCTCAACTAAAAGCAGTGCTCCAGCATGGCCCCAGTCAAATGACTGAAACGAGTATAAAATAACATATTGCCAACCAATGCCAGAAACCAATAAAACAATGTGTCGTTCCCTTACCTGAGGTTTCTTCCTATTTCTCCGTTGAACAGGTTTCTGTGACTCTTTGTATTCGTTAAATGAGCTCAGGTTTGCTTTTGGACTTTTCAAATAATCCAGAACTAACTTGATGTTTTTCTCGGTTACCCAGCTTGGGTCTGGATAGAAAAGAAAGATCAACAAAATGGATGAAAAAAAATATACAGCACATGATATAAATATCTTACAGGTATTTGTAAATTGTACTGGAGAGCTAAGTGCATTATAAACATGACCGCTCTGGCAAGCCTAATATATATAAATTCTATTTTCTCAAGCCCTATGGCTCATAAGGGCCATTTATCCAATTTCCATGGCATGCAAATGACTGAGTTCACCATATTCACATTGAACAAAGATACCAGTCCATTTCAGGGGTCAAGGACAATTTTAATAGGAGAAGGCAGGTCAATAATACAACCCTGAAAAGATGAAAGCGAAAGTAGACCTCTGCAGGATTTAAAACTCCTCAGAACACAAAGAGTTGGAAGAAATGCTGCTAAGCATTTTGTCTGACATGCTAACCATTTTGCCAGTTCACAGCCTTGCCTGGGGAAGTGATTAAGTCAATTACATCATCCCAAGTGGCCCAACTGGTACTTAGTTTTTAGACCCCATGAGGATGAAAAGCAAAGCCATCCTTGGCAGAACATAACGACAAAGTGTCGCTAAGCATTTTGCCCGGTTTGGTCACGATTCTGCCAGCTTGCTGCTTTAAAGCCTTGCTGAATACATTAACAGGTGAAACGCTGTTTCAGGAATGAGAAAGAACAGATAAATAGGTCCTCAGTTTCCCTTACCTACAAGAGAATCCATGTTGAAATGAGAAAGTTTTCTATTGGGGTTTAGCAATTTTAGTACTTCAACTCGTTCCCTTGGTCCAAGCTCAAGAATCAAATTACTCAAAACCATTATCACAGATGTTTGTTCACTCGGTGTCAGTTGGTGCCTGGAAAGTAGAAAACGGAGGATTCAAATAAATCAGCCCAATTAAAAAGCCTCAGATAAATTCTTGACCATTCAGATTGCTGTGTTCAAATGTAGTTGTGAAGTGGTCAGACATTATCTCACAGCTTTCAATGATATCACTATTTTCACAGTGACATGGTACAGTAGGTGTGAGAGAGAGAAACTGGACAGTTTGAACATAAAACACAGAATATTTGGGCCAGATATAGCTGGGATAAATGCTTACACACACACACACACATATATATATATATATATATAGGCGTAGGAGTGGCTGTGTGGTAAGTAGCTTGCTTACCAACCACATGGTCCCGGGATCAATCCCACTGCATGGCACCTTGAGCAGGTGTCTTCTACTATAGCCTTGGGCCGACAAAAGCCATGTGAGTGGATTTGGTAGATGGAAACTGAAAAATCCCATCATATATATTTGTGTGTGTGTCTGTGTTTGTCCCCCCAGCATCGCTTGACAACCGATGCTGGTGTGTTTACGTCCCCGTAACTTAGCGACTCGGCAAAAGAGACCGATAGAATAAGCACTAGGCTTACAAAGAATAAGTCCTGGAGTCGATTTGCTCGACTAAAGGCGGTGCTCCAGCATGGCCACAGTCGAATGACTGAAACAAGTAAAAGAGTAACAGAATAAGAACTAGACTTGAGAAAAAAAAATATTGTGGTCCATTTGTTTGACTGACCCCTTCAAAACAATGGCTACGGTTCAGTGACTCAAACCAGTAAAAGATAAAAGCTATGCTACTCACCATCGACATCTGCCATTCGGTAAACATTTTTTATGAATAAATTCCAGCTGTTCAGAGGTGGTACGCATGTTAGTATCACAGACATCTACCATATCAAACTCCGCAGAATCTGCTAATGAGGTCGTCTGTGAAGAAGATATGGATTCATCATCCCAATCAAAGCTGACGCTTACTAATGGCTCTGCAAGGAGAAAGAAATAAAACATCAGCATCGTTTAACGTCCGTTTTTCCATGCTGGCATGGGTTGGATGATTTGACTGAGGACTGGCAAGCCAGAAGGCTGCACCAGGCTCCAATCTGACTTGGCAAGGTTTCTACAGCTGGATGCCCTTCCTAATGCCACCCACTCCAAGGGTGTAGTGGGTGCTTTTTGCATGCTACCAGCCCAGCACAAGAGGGCTGGCACCAACCACATCAGATGGTGCTTTTTACGTGCTACCGGCACAGGGAGCCAGTCAGGTGGCACTGACATCGGCCACAACTATGATTTCCATTTGATTGTGATTTGATTTGATTTACAAATTGAAGTCTTGCATGGCACCAGCAGAGTTCAGAAATGAATTATTTGGTTATTTTCTAATCCACAATAAAAATACAGAAAATATATGAAAGCACATACCTGTATTCATTTCGTATTGATAGCTCGTCAGTACATACTGTAAATCGGAATCTTCTAGTAAATTATCACACAATCGCTCTGTATCTGAGACACCCAGACTAAATAGACTATCCAGTCCTTCAATTTCTCGTACGTTATTTTCCTCAACAAAAGACAGGGATCTGAGAGAAGTAAAAAAAAAAAAAAACGGTCTCAATATCTGGTTGAAATCCCCTTTGGTGAGAATAAGGTTGTACATAATTCTAGTTCACGTTTTTGTAACTTCTTACACTGTCCTAGTCAAAGTGGTTCAGTCACTAGTAAAATATCCTAGTCAAAGTGGATCAGTCACTAGTCAAATGGATCAATCACTAGTCAAATGTCCTAGTCAAAGTGGATCAATCACTAGTCAAATGTCCTAGTCAAAGTAGATCGATCACTAGTCAAATGTCCTAGTCAAATGGATCAATCACTAGTCAAAGTGGATCAATCACTAGTCAAATGGATCAATCACTAGTCAAATGTCCTGGTCAAAGCGGATCAGTCACTAGTCAAATATCTTAGTCGAAGTGGATCTATCAGTAGTCAAAGTGGACCTAGTCAAAGCAGATCAGTCACTAGTCAAAGTGGATCAATCACATCAATACAAACATTAAAATGATGATGATGCCAACAAGATGATAAAAATTTGAGGAGAGGGGCCACCGACTCCAGTATTTAACTTGTACTTATTTTAATGACCATGACAATGAAAGGCAAAGTTTGACGTCAGCAGGATTTGATCTCATAACAAGAGCCAGAAGAAATACTGTGAAGCATTTTCTTCCACAAGTTAACATATTCTGCCGACTCACCACTTTAACAATGCTGGCTAGCAGTTTTATGGAAAAGGGGGTCAGTTGATTGTATCAACCCCCAACTTTTTCTCTGAGGGCGCTTACACCGTCAGCTATGCACACTGACACTGCACATCCAGCGGAGCATACTAGCTTCATTTCTTGCAAGCCTACGCATGTCCTCAGCAGTCACAGCCCATGTTTTACTGCTGTGTAGCATGGCTGTTTGCACACATGCATCATACAGTCTACCTTTCACTCTGAGGAAGAGGCTTTTTGTTATCAGAATTTAGGGCAACATTGACTCTGGCAAAATTTGAACTTATATAATAAAGGAAGAGAACTGCAAGTTATTTCGCTGAGATTTCTACTGCTTAACCATTTAACATTTAAACCGGCCATATCCAGCACAAATATTCTGTTTTACGTTCAAACCAGCCATATTGGGCCTCTCACGTCTACCCTACAATGTCATTCTAGAAATGAACAATCACAACCCCAAAATCTCAAAGTTACAGGATAATTAATGATTAATTCAAAAAATGTGAATAGGTGCAGGTGTGGCTGTGTGGTAAGAAGCTTGCTTCCCAACCACATGGTTTTGGGTTCAGTCCCACTACTTGGCACCTTGGGCAAGTGTCTTCTACTATAGCCTCGGGCCGACCAAAGCCTTGTGAGTGGATTTGGTCGACGGAAACTGAAAGAAGCCAGCCATGTATGTGTGTGTGTGTCTTTGTCCCCCCCCCCCACCATCACTTGTCCTATAACTTAGTGGTTCGGCAAAAGAGACCGATAGAATAAGTACTAGGCTCACAAAGAATAAGTCTTTGGGGGTCGATTTGTTCGACTAAAGGTGGTGCTCCAGCATGGTCACAGTCAAATGACTGAAAGAGTAAAAGAGTCAAAATAAGCAATACATTTGATAGAGTAATTTGAATGCTGAAGGATTAAGCAAATCTTCTGCAGGATATGTGCAGTAAAATTAAGAAGAAAGAAAACCTAATGTCAAATGATGGTTGGGACGACGACAATAACGACAATGTATTTGGGAAATCATGATCAATAAAAGCAACAGAAGTGCAGACAAATAAAATAATAATAATAAAACTTACTCATCACCAAGTGCAGAGTTCAGGTCTTCCTCATAATCAAAATAATCTTGAGGACAAGAATAAAATTCTGGCATGTTCTGGACTGTATTGCAGACACTGTTCGAATTGGAAAATAGACAAGAAAACTAGATTAGATCATTGGTTAAAATTTAAGACTAAGAAATGAGAAGTTACCTTTTATTAAGCATTGGAACAAACTGTAAAGAAATCGTGAAGGGGATATAAAAGATGATTTCCCCCTTTGCAAGCTGCTGGAATAAGGATAGGACAGGCAAAGTTCAGAGAGCTTTTTTACCTATGTTGATAACAAAGGGTTTCTCTCCTTCAGAGTGAAAGGCAGATTGTATGATGCCTGTGTGCGAACAACAGGTGTGTTTGTATGTGCATACCTATACGTGTGAGTGAACATCTATGTGTTTGTGAGCTTACATCTATCTGTATTCGGATACATGTGTGTGTGTGTGTGTGTGCGTATGCATACCTACCTGTGTGAGCATACATCTATCTGTATTCGGATACATGTGTGTGTGTGTGTGTGTGTGTGTGTGTATGCATACATCTATGTGTATTCTGGTATGTGTGTGTGGTGATCGCTCATTTGTTCGATTAATGAAGGATACAGCTTTTGATCAACTGAATCACCTGTCCCTGAATTCACATCTAAGTGGTCGATTGCTCCACAGACACACGTACCCTTCACATAACACTCAGGCAAGACTGTGCCACCCGAGGTACAGATCCAAACCATCCGACAGGCTTCTTTTCAGTTTCTGTCCGCCCAACTTCGCTCAGAAAGTATGGGCCAAGTCAAGGTTGACAACTGCTAGGATACAATATTACACCTTGAGTTCATTGGTGAGGTGTGTAATTTAGTGTTAAAATATTAAAAACAAAAATATGAGCAGCAGGCACTATGTGTGTGTCATGTAAAAAAAAAAAAAAAAACACCTGTGCTAGTGCCATTGTCAAATAAAAAAAACACCTGTCAGTGCTATTGTCATGTAAAAAAAACACCTGTCAGTGCTATGTGCCAGGTGCACATAAAAAGCACCCAGTACACTCTGTAAAGTGGCTGGTGTTAGGAAGGACATCCAGGTGTAGAAACCAGGCCAAAACATACGACCAGAATCTGGAGCAGCTCTCCAACTTGCCAGCTCCAGCCATACTGTCCAATCCATGCCAGCATGGAAAGCAAGACGTTAAATGATGATGATATATATTATGAATAGATAAATGATAGAAAATGGAATGAACAATATTCAAAATTACTACAATTGTTTTAAGACAGTTTCACACCTCTAGTTCAATGGTGAGATGTTGTGTAGTCATTATCATCAATCCAAGATGTAAAATGCACTTCCTCAGGTGATTGTTTTAAATAAGTTTTTCATTAGATTCCGTTGTCATTTCATTCAGTGTGAGAATGCATTCCTCAAGTAATGTCTCATTTTCAGCAGTTTACAGACAAACCTAAACGCATAGATATAGTGACAGATATGATTCCACATCTCACCAATTGTTTTCACAGAATATTGGAAATGAAAGACACTGCTTCGTTTGGAGATACTAATTTACAACTTACATGCAATGCCAAGGCAAGGAGACATAAACGAACAAACACACACACAGATATATGTATGCATATATATCATCATCGTTTAATGTCCGCCTTAAGAATTTAAGAACAAAATAAGAGGGATGGTGATAAGAGTGCAGCCTATTGTGAGAATATGTAGATCTATTCAAAGAAATGTGGTCGAGAAGGGAGAGCAATACAAGAAAGCAGTGCCAACCTGGAAATAGAATAACAAGAAACCTAGAAAATGTAGCAGAAAAGGGGCAAGAGTACAATAGGAGACAGAACAAGATGGGCTGATAAGAGGCACAACAGGAGGGAAGGGGTGAAGATAAAAGGTACTGGACACAACTAAGTGTTGTCTTCTATACATAAGCTTTAAGACATGCAAGGCCATTCAGTATTTGGAGACATCGACATATAGTAAAAGCAATTTGGCCAAGAGGAGAGAGTTATAAGAGAAGGCAATGACAGAAAGACACATGTTGGTTTCTCTATATACGTGTGTAACACTATTGTCCGAATGTCCACTTTTCCATGCTTGCATAGGTCGGACAGAGTTTACTGAAGCAGATTTTCTAAAGCTAGATACCCTTCCTCTGACAACACTCACCTGTTTCTCTGGCCAGACATGATCTCATGGAATATTACAAATGAATGACACTGCTTGTAGAACTCTAACACTCATCTACAACTATTAAATGATTTCAAATCAAGGAGTATATATATACCAAATTCACTCACAAGGATTTGATCAACCTGGGGCCATAGTAGAGGATGTCTCAAGCTACACTTCAATGAGAATGAACTGAAAACCATGATTGGCAAGCAAACTTATCCACACAACCCTGCCTGCGCCTATATGTGTATATGCATATATACGTGTGAGTGTGTGCAGCACATATCAACTACCATCTCTCTATCTCCATCATTTTTGCCCTTCTTCAACAGGGGTATCTTTGTATCTCTTCTACAACAAATATACCTATCTCTATAGCTCTTAACTTCTCAACCGGCACAAAGCCACCTCCCTCAACACTACTCCCCTCACCCAGTCAAGGGGACTTGATTGTGTCTTTCAAAGTTACTAGGTAACCCCCACCAGTGTTGATATCACATAAAAAGTACCCAATACACTCTGTAATCCAGTTGGCATTGGGATGGACACCCAGCCATAGAAACCATGCCAAAAAAGACAATAGTGCTTGGCATCGCCCCCACCCCCACCCCTACCCTCCTGGCTTTCAAGCTCTTGTCAAACCATCCAACCTGTGCATGGTTGTTGAAATTTGTATCTTCACATGAGAGCAATTGAGGAACACAGCAGCGAGGACATGTTTACATTCCATGTGAACCAAAAGCCCTGTAGTTCTGCACTTTCAAAGTCTGGTAGTGATAAGGTGAGGTTCACCACACAGCCACGGCGCGCATTCTCTCCTGATGACCCCATACACTTGCTGGCTTCCAGTGTGCAGTTCTCAACTGGTAGCACTTGCATATGGGCAAGTTGTTTGCAAAACATCCTATAAATATTTTTATATACATACACACACATGAATATACGTATATACAAACACACACATGTATACACATATTGGTTGTAACACAAGAGCCTCGCTGCTCCTACAGACGGTGTTATCTGATTACAGTCCCCGAAATTCAATACTGTAAAACTTCAGACCATTATGTTGTGTCTGGGGCGAGTCATTTTCTTATTGTGCCTTGGAAGCAGGATGTGCCTCTGGTCATAGGAAACTATGCTCCAATATACCTCGTCTTTCTCATACACACAGGCACGCACGCATAGGCGCAGGCGTGGCAACAAGCCTGCTTCCCAACCACATGGTTCCGAGTTCAGTCCCACGTGTTTTCTACTATAGCCTGGGGTCAACCAAAGCTTTGTGAGTGAATTTGGTAGACAGAAACTGAAGAAGCCCGTTATATATGTATTGTGGTTCTCGCCCACCACCACTTGACAACCGGTGTTGGCATGTATACGTCCCCGTAACCTTAGCGGTTCGGCAAAAGAGACCGATAAAATAAGTACTAGACTTTAAAAAACCCTTCAAGGCGGTGTCCCAGCATGGCCACAGTCGAATGACAAAATAAGAAGATAAAATACATATATATAAACACATGTAGATATGTATATATACATATGAACATAGAGCTTAAATACACACACACACACATATATATATATATATATATATATATATATATATATATATATATATATATATATATATATATATACACACACACACACAAACGCAGACAGGTACATACACACACGTGTGTGTATACTTTTAGATGTATCTAAACACGTGGGGCCGCAGTTCATATCAGAGTACACCGTGTAACAAGTTCTAACATTAACTTGATTTTATTCAAAAAATTTTCTTCAATAATTTCTGCAGAGCACTTCATCGGAAAATCCGATCGCTGAGTACCGCCTTAAGAATTCTCGTCCAACGCATGTTCTTGTTGAAACAGTGGACATCAAAATGAAACCATGTGGTGGCCTGTGAGTAGGTTCGAGTGTATACATGTGTGTACGCAAACACGACCGAAATGTGAAGAATTTCATTTCGCAACCACTGCGCAACTCATCTCGGGTCGCCCCAAACCATGTGAGTAAAATTAGGTTAACGAAGACTGTGGACGCCAAAATAGTTATATTCTGTCAATCATTGCATCAAGCCGAGTCAGTTTGAGAATAGTGCCATGGGTGAGTACTCGCCTATGCGGAATACTCAACCACAGACGTTATAATTATAACGACTAGACAGTTCAACTAGTTGATCAATTAAAGTTATGTTAAATCTAGGTGATGTGTACGTTGTCTCCATATCGAATTACCTACTCTTGGTGGACTTGTGCCTGCAATGTAAGCAGCTTTCTAACATTGCTATGATTAATGTGCGTCGCATATATCGTATCTGATGGCATATAAGACGCACTTTCTTTTATATCAAAACAAAAAAAATATCACCCCTGGACCAGGCCTTCCACAAGCATGAAAATCTTTACTTCCTAAATATGTATTGCCGAAATTGGGGTGCGTTTAATATGCTGGACGTTTTTTATTCCCATAAATGCATGTGTGTATGTAAGTATACATACATACACACGTGAGTGTATATTATATATACAAACACACACACATCCGTGAATGTATCTCTGGAAGCAAGCTGGATGATAATAATGTACGTGGAGACCATGAGTAGTAATTGTATACATTTGTACACCCTATATACACAACGGTTGATCCGATGGCATGTACAGTAGGGAGCGTTTACGTAGTCGCTCGATCGACTAAAAATAGACATCGGATCTACCTACCACAACTCACAACCTTCATTCGCAAAAATTAATTAAAAAAAAAAACAGTTCGTATTAAGTAAAAGGTAGGTCAGTCTTATAAAAACAGAAGGTAGTGATTCCATCCGGAACGCCTTAACAACATCAGAACCGACCTGGGGCTATAAAAAGTACAGTAACGATCAGTAATTGTAATGTCATAATTATAGATCGTCGTGCATGTAGTTATAATGTATTACACGTGGACGCCGACCACTAATATAGATAGAGGTACAATAAAGATAACAAACAGACAATTAAACACGGTTATAAGTGCTAAGAAATATTATCAGATGTGTTCTGACATCTACACAAAATGTAAATAAAATAAGTGCGTCGCGTACACAGAAGAAGCCACACTGTGGTAGCTCCATCGACTGAAAATAGTAGTCAAATCTCCCTCAAGTCGCTCCTTATTGTAAATAAGGATGGATATAGTGGACAATGGAAACAGATTGAATAGTCGAGTTTTGAATGATTTTTCTGATAGACCTTCTTGGTAACGGTTGACGTGGAACTAAACAGTTCCATTTGGCAGGATATTTCGTTTTTAGTTTTGTGCCTTTATGGCAACAAAAGTTTATCCTCTCTGTTCATCAATGGTATATCCACATTCACCTAACTATAAAGAATTTCCAAAACAATGTCCTATAATTTTTTTCTCCCTTATACAAATTCGTGCGATGTTTAGACGAAAGGCTGCCGAAAAAACATAAGAGTTGCCAGTACTTATCGAAATAAACCACTATTTCTCACCCTTACAAGGTTTATCTTTAATTAAAAATCGTGTGTAGAAATATGATTTCTGACAAAGAAAATGCCTATTTATAGAGCGAGGATTTTAAAAAGTGCGACGACATTCGTGATTTTTTCAAGAGCAGCTTTTAACGTCAAGTGAAATAGTAAACTGGGAATGGAAACAACTGCTAAGATTTTTTGTGAAGCTTTCCACTTCTTTAACAAAAACAATTCTATTATTGAGGTTTAATGCACTCGTTAGTTTAATGAGTACCGACCGGTAAAAAGAGAGACGATCCCGTCAGCTGATAATGACACCACGTGAAACATTCTCCCAAAATTACACTGTATATAAATGTTTCTCTGCATAAAAAATAACAATCCTATGTCAAATAGAGGGGCAAAAATAAAATGAAATTACATTAGTTCAAAGATGTTGTCTAAAAGAAAGTAATGACAAAATAAAATAGCTGTTTATACAAAGATAATTACTAAAATAAAACCACAACGCATTGCCACGTTCGTATCGTCTTAATAGTGATTTTTTTTTTTACTTTCTTAATAATACATGATATAATTAGCAAACAAACAAAAATCGAGTACCGGCTTCATTTGTTTTCTAGAGTCTTTCGAAGATTAATTGCAACAATTTTATTATGAGCTGTTCCATTATAGATTTAAAAAACACACACACAAAGATAATAATAAAAGAATCGAGGATATTCTGTACATGATGACTAGAAACTGAGAACTGCATCAGCTGAGCTGTGCAGGAACTAGGAGGGTGAAGGTCGGATGCAAGAAGAGGTGCAGAAAACGAGAAATATGCAATAAATGTAGCATTACATTTCAGGTACTTTTACAAGTTACTGCCATTCGCTTTCTCTCCTCCTTCTCACACACACACACATGTAAATTTATATATTCATTTACACATATACATGGAAACGATCACTTTATTATCGATGGTAAATAAAATTTAATGAAGTATATTGCAAGATTTACCACATACCTCGCCATTACTGGACTGTCTGCGATCATTTTCAATGAGTGCCAGTAACTTTAATAGGGTTGTTCCAAAATGGTAGTTAATTATGGTCAAGGCTTTTTTCTTTCTTTTTACTTTTCGTTCTATGTAAATTTCTTAATTAATAATGCGAAGACACTAAAATCAAAACGGCTCTGCCATACTTGAAATCAAACGACTGTCTTTTCGTTTTTATATCATTGTTCAGCAGTGAAATGAGGGGGAAAAAATCAGGCTCCACTGGATTTCGACTATGAACTATCAACTACTGGAAAACTATTTTTTTAAATAACACATATATATACAATTATAAATATTTCAATGTAAAACTATGAATCTATCAAGTACCAAAGTTGAAATTCTCCTATGTTTAGTAACGAGCTACCCCCGTGTGCTTCCTCACAGCACTGGTAGTCGGAGCTATAACAAATAGTCGAGATTTTGCTAAAATCTTAACAACGTGGACACTTGAATGAAAAGAAAAAAATAAAAATTAAACCGGGAAATCAACGTCACGTCTGACCTTCGACCTGTCACCGTATTGATTCGCTGATTCGTTGGATTTCTTTCATACTCACCTCTGATTGGTCAGTTAGACTTTTATTATTATTTTATTTTTTAAAAAACTAACCGGTGTAACCTAAGTAATTTCTAAATAATATGACAGATTTCAATAAATCTATTTCCAGTCCTGCATTTAATATTTCAGAAAAATAAAAAGAACGAAAGCCACATCATCACAGTTTTTATTTCAAATAAATCTACAAACAATTTCCGTTTAATAATTCTAATTTGAAGAGGGGAAGTACTAACAAGTTGGCTTTCTAATGAAAAACGATTAGCTTCGGCAAGAGACAATGTTTTACAAATCTCTAATACATTCTTAACAAACCCACTGGACTTCGAAGATAACTGACAAATAAAGAATGTTGCGAGATATGCAGGAACCAGTTTTAGCTTCCTATAAATCTATGCATTTTTCTGTTTCAAGAATGTACTGTTGATAGATTTCCCGCCATTATAAACCAAGCCTAGAGTTATTTACAAAAACAAAAACCTCTCAAAACAGAGTTTCGTTTCACTCAATATTCAACTAGTTGACGTAAAAACCTACTTTTTGGCACTTTAATGGTTTATTTCACACACACACACACACACACACGAACACGTTTTCTTTTACTTGTTTCAGTCGTTTGACTGCGGCCATGCTGGGGCACCGCGTTCAAGGATTTTAGTATTTTTTTAAAGCTTGGTTCTTATTCTATCGGTTTCTTTTGCCGAACCACTAAGCTTACAAATCCTGGGGTCGATTTGCTCGACTAAATGCAGTGCTCCAGCATGGCTGCAGTCAAATGACTGAAACAAATAAAAAAAAACTACACAAGCAATACAATTGCACCTTAGTTTACTTAGTGACCCCTAGACTACACAGTACTGTACCCTGTCCAAAACATTCTCCAGGCCAAGAAATGGTAGATATAGTTGATTACTCTCAGTTAAGAACTCTGGCAATTTAACGATAGTTTGTTTGGTGAGAATTTCTTTTTTAAAAGGACTTAAGCCCTTCACTCCCTAGTAAACAGAGGCCATCGACAGCTTTTCTCCACTGCTCCCAACTCTAGGCTGTCTTTCCTGCTTTTCTCCCATTGGATCCCTGTTTTTTCAGCTCTACCTAAGTATATGTTTCTCTGAGGGAAAGCTTTCTCCCAGGTTTTGAACTGGTGTCAATGCTTCTAAAACTTAACCTTTTATAAAGACAGGGGTGTTCACCTTCAGTAAACCTATTTTAACCATTAAGAAGAGGTGGTCCATATCAGTCTGGCTTCTATCCTTTGACCTGTCCAGCATGGAAGGCCCAACCAGGAACTTGTGGTCTACTGGCATAGCTCGCAAGGTCACTGAAGAACACAAACCACCAAACTGCAACAAGGACTGGTCCCTGAGGTGGTTTACTTTAAAGTACCTACCAAAAAAGGAAAACAAATCAAATTTTAAGAATGATTTCTTGAAGGCAAAGAAATTATTTCACTAAGACCATAATGCAATGCTTTCAGCAGAAAATAAAATAATGAGACGAATACTATATACTCGGCCATAGCACTTTTTCCATAAGAAGAATTTATATTAAATTTTGGAATCTGTAAGAAGCAGATTAGAATAGATCAGTGAATCTATCTACTAATCCATTTGATAATAAGAACAATTCCAAAGTCTTTATTTGCATGTTATATAGCTGGAACCACTCAACTTTTTGGTGGTGTATATCTCTCTTTTTCAAAGCTTATATTATTTTCTACTCTACGTACAAGGCCTGAAATTTTTCGGGAGAGGGCTACTCGATTAGATCAACCCCAGTACTTAAGTTATCGACCCCAAATGGATGAAAGGCAAAGTCGACCTCGGTGGAATTTGAACTCAGAACATAATGACAGACGAAATATCACTAAACATTTCACCCGGCGTGCTAACGTTTCTGCCAGCAAAGTTTGTATTAGGCTTTGGTGTGGCTTAGAAGCTGATGTGGCTACATGGTTGAGAAGCATACTTGCCCAAACATGTGGTCTTGGGTTCAGTCCTACAGTGTGGTGCTTCAAGTGTCTTCTATTATAGCCCCAGGCTGACTAAAGCCTTGAGAGTGGATTTGGAAGACAGAAACTGAAAGAAGCACATCATATGTATCTATGTATATATATTGATAGGTTGATAGTTAGGTGTTTGTGTGTACCCATATCTAGACATCACATGATGGTTGTAAATGAGCATCATTGTCATACAAGTGGTGTTGTTCCTTTGCAGTCTTCCATGAAAAACACATGTGGCCCATGGGGAAATATCTTGCTAGGAAGCCAGAAGAGCATTCAGTCATAGAAAATCTGCTTCAACAAATTCTGTCTAACCCATGGAAATGTGGACGTTAAATGATGATGACTTTATTGGTGTTAATCCAATCAGATATATTCCTCTCCTCCTACAAAAGTGGACTGTACAGGCAGACATAAAGAATGTGGACTGCACCCGCTTTCGTTTTTTTGTTTTACAGACACCCCACCCCATTTTCGAATATGGAGATTCTGATTCTGCAAAAAAAAAAAAAACGTATTTTGAAATTTTAATTTCCCACCCCCTGTCAAATTCTTCAATTTTCACTTTTTTTTTTTTTTAAATTGAAATTTTACAAATTCTTTTTTTTTTTTTTTCAGAATCATAATCTCCATATTTTTATAAGTATTTTGCAAAAAAAAAAAATCTCTGTAAAAAGTGAAAATTGAAGAATTTAGGTAGGGGGAAATAAAAACTTTTAAATGCCGTTTTCTTTTTCTTTTTTTTCTTGCAGAATCAGAATCTCCGTACTCGAAAATGGGGGGATTCTTTAAAAAAAAAAATTTCTATAAAAATAAAGAAAACGAAAGGTGGGTGCATTCCACATTCTTTATGTCCACCGACTGAACATTTAATAAAAAGAAATGAATGTAGAATTTGACTTAAGTTATCTCCCTTCGTTTTCAGATGCCGTCCCAGCTTCTGGCCCAAGAACAACCATTTGGAATTGAAGTATTTCGGGGCCTTGAGATGAAATAAAAAGTTTAGGACAATGTTTTTGACTATGTTATAGACATGTGGTTGTAACAGAGTAATTGTGAAAGCCCACATTTTGAGTGATTTCAAGCATTTTTGCTACATGTGGTTCTTAAGAAAGGTTGGTATAATGTGTGGTTATGTGTGTACCCTTTGACTGGACATCATGTGATGGTTGTAAATGAGCGTCACTGTCATATAAGTGAGGTTGTTTATTTCCAGTCTTCCATGAAAAACATGTCTGGCCATGGGAAAATATTACCTTGATTGGAAACAGGTGACGGTTGGCAACAGGAAGGGCATCCAACCACAGAAAACCTACCTCAAAAATTTCCATCTATAAGCATGGAGAAGTGGATATTGATGATGATGAAAGGTTAGCAACAGGGAGGGCATCCAGCTGTAAAACAATGCCTCAATAACATGTATTCATCTGACCCATGCTAGCATGGAAAAATCGACATAGAACAGTAAATTACATAAACACAAGTTTTTCATTCTTCTGCGAGAATTGAATTTTGACTTCTTCTAAAAGCACTTTGTCAGACCAAGGAAAATGAGCTGATGGTGTTTTGCTTGTGCATGGATACTTTAAATTGGATGAGGCTTTGCAAGCAAGACATCATATTGTACCTATAATCAGAACCTGTCTAGATCCAGGGATAAGACAGACTGATATAACTGATGGACTCTGATCCAAAAACAGTTGTGGATTCTTCAGACAGAATTGAACACAGCACAGTAATCTAATTATTTGTTAATTTTAGAGTTTCTGGCTAGTTTGTCCTACACTGTGGCACTTTCTATTAGTCAAACCGAACCAAAGTTGTCTTTACCATGGATACAATATATTATCATCATCATTTGATGTTTTCTATACTAACATAGTTTAGATGTTATTTACATTTGACGGATATTTGTCTTCATCTTGTTCAGCTGATATACCCTCCAGCCTTCGTCAGGTGTCTGGGGGAAATTTCGAACCTGGGTTCTCATTCCTAAGGTATTTTTCGGTCTCATTATAATTATTATTCGGATCACTGCCTGGAATCAAACTCAGAATCTTGGAGTTAAGAGCACAGGCTACTAACCCCAAGATTCTGAGTTCGATTCCCGGCAGTGACATGAATAATAATAATATGTGTGTGTGTGCATGCTTGTTCTTGTCTGTGTGTGTGCATGCTTGTTCTTGTCTCTGTGTGTGCCTGTTCCGTTTTTATGTATTTACGTGTTGTGGTGTTTTGATTCTGTTGAGTCATATCGAAAGAATACCAAATATCTTGTGGAGTTCAATACTCAACCATTTATTACAGAATGCTTTACTGGTTTTATTTGGTAATGCTATTTTACTCATCTTCTTCTTCCTTACCATTTCTAAGCGTTCAAGTTTTCAAAGCATCAAGTGGCTGGGAAGCATCTTACCCAATGAATACAGTAATGGGATTTTGTCTTTGAGGAAGCTTAGCAACTACAAACTAATAAAAGAGAAAATGTTCAAAATGGAAAATAAGTTGGCACATGCAAAAAAAAAAATGCATTATTAAAAGGATTTAGGTTTAGGGGTAAAATATGTTGATGAAATTTAACAATTTTTAAAATTTTGTTTCAAAAGGGATTTAAATATTTCAGTTCTGTTGGTTGTTTTAAAACACTGATGCTAGTTTTTCTAAATGCCTGTCTCTTTTAAAAGTGTTCCAGCTGTGGCCATCCCCTCTTTTCCTTGCTTCCCAACCAGGTTCAATCCCACAACATTCTACCACAACCTTGGGCCAACGAAATCCTTGTGAGTGGATTTGGTAGATGGAAATCGAAAGAAGACTGGCGTAGATATGTGTGTGTGTGTGTGTGTGTGTGTGTCCAACCATCACCGTTTGTCAATCGGTGTTGGTGTGTTTACGTTCCCGTAACATAGCCATTCGGCAGAAGAGACCAGTGGAATAAATACGAGGCTTAAAAAAGAATAAGTCTTGAGGTGGATTTGTTCGACTAAAATTCTTCACGGCGGTGCCCAAACATGGCCGCATTCTAATGACTGAAACAAGTAAACGATAAAAGATAATTGCAGTTTGGTGCCTCCCCACCTCCCAAACGTTGTTTCCTTATTTTTCTAGGCATAAAAGGAATCAATTGGCGTTCTTTCGATATAACTCGACAAACTCAACATTTGACAACGTTTAACTTTGGGTATTTCCGTGACATTTGCTGAAATGAGAGGAGGAGAAGAAAGCTAATGGGTTGGGTGTGCGTGCTTGTTCTTGTGTGTGTCTGTGTAAACTTCGATTCTGTTTTCTGCTTGGAGATTTGTGGATTTTACATACACACATGAAGCAGGTAAGAACGAATATGCAAGGCTTTTTTTTTCTTCAAGTTTAAAATGAGACATTGCTGGCATAATTTCGTAATATCTATATTCCACAACAAATAAATGCATAGAACCAGAACAGACACGCACACAGACAAGAACAAGCACGTACACACAACCCATTAGCTTTCTTCTCATCCCGTTTCAGCAACTGTCACGAAAATACTCGAAGTCAAATGTTGAGTTTGTCGAGTTATATCGAACACCGAATCAATTACTTTACTTTCGCTATTGAAAGTCTTCTGTATCGAAGCTGTAAGATATCCTGAAATACTAACCACGTACACAACCCCACTACCTATAAGTCAACCCACCTAACACAGATGAAGAAACAAGAGACAACGTAGAAGCTTATATGTGGTCGGTGGACTTGCTAAAAATAGAAACTGCAATTCCTTAAAACATCACGCTACTGCTGTCTTAGAAAGGAGTTACATTGACTGATGTGTAGAAGAAACGATCGGTCGCAGCCGGAATATTTTTTTGATCATCGATCCACCCGAGTGGGACTGACCTGAGGCCAAGCAACAACAATAACATGAATTCAGAAGGTTAACGTTGGTGAATTTAAAAAAAGTAAAACTGCTCGAATTTTGGCGATATGTTTAACAAAGTAGAGAAGTGACAAATATCTTTAAAAAATATATACATCTTTTTTATATATAAAATGTATGATGTTATAATATTAAAACTTTTAATAGTCAAGCCATTCTTTCATGTATACACATGAAGTCGGCGAGATGACACCGTCCTCTGAACAAAGGTGAAAAACTGGACAGGTACCGCATGGCATTCTTGTTAATCCAGTCGGCTGTATCAATGGCTTAATGGCTCGATATAATTTTGTGACACTTCCAGATGTGCCGCTAGACGAACACGGTCCAGCAACTATAGAACGTTCCACCTTACCATCATAAATTAAAGTATCCAAAATAGTTTCTATGTCCTCAACAGCAAGCTTCACTTTACTGATACCAAGTTCCGATATATATTTCCAGACGTCCGTCGAAGAAGCGAATGATGCATTTCTCTGCATGATAGGTGCTGAAAGAGTTTCACGTGCATTTGCAGCTTTCTCATTCAGGTATTTAAAACACTGCTGGTTGAGTACTTCGACAAATTCTGATTCAAAATCTTGATCGCTGTACCACGCTCCGCCCGTTACTGATCGGTCTGGTTCCAATTCATAAAGCATATAGACTTTCTTTTTAGAAGCAGCCACCGATTTAACGGCTTTAATAAGTTTCTTACTTTCTAAGTTCTTCAATATTTTGTTGACTTGAGTCAGTAATAAATTACTTTGATACCGTATGTCACGAATCCATATCCCTCGGTTACCGGCTTCCTTGATGATTTGGTAAACAACTTTCTCTTGGTTATCAGAGCCTTTCACAACACTGGCCGATGAAGGGTCCTTTAATTTGTAAACTAACTTGTTACCACTTTTCAGCAAATCTATCTTGGCTGTGGAGAGGAGCCGGTTAATAGCTTGCACCCTCTGGTTAGCATCAAACTGAGGCATATCGACGAGAATAGCACTATCGTCTACTCCATCAGGGTTCTGTTTACATAATTCTAAAATCCTGGTTTCCAAGTCAACCGCTTCAACAGGTTCTTTCTTCACAATCGTCTCTTCCTCTGCCATGCTTGCAAGAAATCCACATTTACGGAGCTCTCTAATGAAGAGATACAATTGCTGTATTGCAGCAACAACCCCAAAAATAGTCCCTGAGTAAAATAACGACCAGATTTACAGCAATAAATACATTTTTTTTTCTACTCTAGGCACAATGCCCGAAATTTGCGGGGAGGGGGCCAGTCGATAAGATCGACCCCAGTACGCAAATAGTACTTAATTTATCGACCCCAAAAGGATGAAAGGCAAAGTCGACCTCGGCGGAATTTGAACTCAAAACATAAAGACAGACGAAATACCGTTAAACATTTCGCCCAGCGGTATTTCGTCCGTCTTTATGTTCTGAGTTCAAATTCCTCCGAGGTCGACTTTGCCTTTCATCCTTTCAGAGTCGATAAATTAAGTACCAGTTACATACTGGAGTTGATCTAATCGACTGCCCCCCCCCCTCCCCAAAAATTTGGGCCATTGTGCCTAGAGAAGAAAAGAATGGTAAATACATTTTATTCCATTTACTATTTGGTTAGATGTAAACTTCACAAGTTTTCGGTTCATTTATATAACTTATCTGACTTTAAAATAATATTGAATGATCAACTAACAATTCAGACCAAGTATTTATTACAAGGGGGGGAAAAAACATATCACTAAGATTTATCATTTTATTCTTTCACTTGTTTCAGTCATTTGACTGCGGCCATACTGGGGCACCGCCTTTAGTCGAACAAATCGACCCCCAGGACTTATTCTTTGTAAGCCCAGTACTTATTTTATTAGTCACTTTTGCCGAGCCGCTAAGTTATGGGGACGTAAATATACCAACATCGGTTGCCAAGCGATGGTGGGGGAACAAACACACACACACAAACATACATACATACATACATACATACATACATACATACATACATACATATATATATGCGGCGGGCTTCTTTCAGTTTCCGTTAACTAAATCCACTCACAAGGCTTTGGTCGGCCCGAGACTATAGTAGAAGACACTTGTCCAAGCTGCCACGCAGTGGGATTGAACCGAGAACCATGTGGTTGGGAAGCAAGCTATTCTCCACTGTGGTAAGTAAAGGACATCCAGATATGACCACCACCGTGACTAGCCAGTAGAGTGTCTTTTAGCTTTCCGGAGTTGGTAAATAAAGTAACACTCCTGTGAGTTCAAATTCCGCCAAGGTGCGGATGAGCGGGAGTAATCGTTACAGGAACGTCTGACCAGTGCAGCCAGAAGTGGGCCTCAAGTGGCATATGTAAGCCCATAGCAGCTGCTGATTCTCCCTGGTCGCTAGGAACCCAAAGTATGTCCCTCAGTGTGCGTGTGTGTGTTGTGGATAGCAGACCCTATGGCGAAAGCAAATTGGCCAGTGTTGTGGGTTGTGGCCAGTGTTGTGTCGATCGAAATGCTAGAAATAGTAGTCAAGCTACCATCAGATTACGTACTAGCTTCTTTAAAAACAAAAAATGCCTAAACTATATCATTTCTTTTTAATGATTTAAACATCAAACGTTCATACATGTCCTATATTCCCAGAAAGCGATAGCAACATTGCAAACCAGAGTAATTTCCCTTGGACTAACAACCGAATGTCGTGGTGAAGGATATGCTTTTACAACACCAAAGCAAAATGTGACAAAGCACTCGACACACA
>NC_142934.1:5418163-5435663 GCF_046866305.1 Octopus bimaculoides | reverse complement strand
GCAACGTTTCTTATTTCTTTACTGCCCACGGGGAGGGGTGCCAAACATAGAGGGGACAATCAAGGACAGGCAAGGGGATTAAGTTGATTACATCGACCCCAGTGCGTAACTGGTACTTAATTTATCGACCCTGAAAGGATGAAAGGCAAAGTCGACCTCGGCGGAATTTGAACTCAGAACGTAGCGGCAAACGAAACACCCGGCGTGCTAATGTTTCTGCCAGCTCACCGCCTTAAATAGTCGATATATTATCCAAAGTATACAGTATTATATATCCATTACGGCTGCTCTTACGAATCGGTTTCGTGTTTGAGATTCAGCGGAGTGTTAGGTAACAGTCTGATTATGTAACACTGCCATCTCTGGCGAAACTGATTGGTAACATCGATAAATAGTACTTTCGTCTTGACTTGAAAAATCATAGCAAAGAACTCGGTAATTTCTGTGAACTGTCAGTTGACGAAATGGGAAGAGAAAGCTAATGGGTTGTACGTGCGTGCGTGCATGTTCCTGTGTGTTTGTGTGTGTGTGTGTGTGTGTGATTGTTCCTCTGTGTGAACGTGCTTGTTCTTGTTTGTGTGTGTGTGCGTGTGTGCTTGTTCCTCTGTGTGTGCATGCTTGTTCTTGTTTGTGTGTTGTGTGTGTGTGTGTGTGCCTGTTCTGTTTCTATGTATTTATGTGTTGTGCAATGTAGATATAACGAAATTATGCCAGTAATGTCACATTTTGAACTTGAGGTCTACTATAATTGATATGGCGTCCTCATTTCCATTTTTCTTCTTGGAAATTTACAGATTTTACATATACACATGAAGCAGATAAGAACAAATATGCAAGACTTTTTTCCTTCAAGTTTAAAATGTGACATTACTGGCATCATTTCGTTATATCTACATTGCACAACACATAAATGCATAAAAACAGAACAGGCACACACAGACACAGAAGAACAAGTACTAACACAACACACAGGAATATGCATGCAGGCACATACAACCCATTAGCTTTCTCTTCTCATTTCGTCAACTGACATTTGACAAGACAACACGTGTTCACGGAAATTACCGAGTTCTTTGTTATGATTTTTCGAGTCAAGACGAAAGATAGCCCACCTTGATTAATATACGACTGGGTGCTGAAACGTCCCTGGCTTAAGAGAAAGACTTGGTTGGAGGCCCAACCTTCCAAGTTCTTTTACAGGTCTTAGAAAAACTGAAGGCCCGTTGCAACAGGTGTGTGAATCTGAGAGGGGGAATATGTTGAATGAAATCATAATTAACTGATCCTCCTGTATTTTCTTTTACTCACAGCCAAGAACTTTTCAGCACACCCTCGTATGTATGTGTGTGTGTGTGTCTTTGTGAGAGAGAGGGGGAGGGGATCACATGAATGAAGGATGTATTTAAATATGCATGCACATACTCTCTTGACAAACTGCTTTATAGCCAATTGTCATTTGATAGCTATGACATCCATGCTTTTAGTTGCAGCTCAAGTTGGAATTTCAGATAGCAAACCAGCCTTGAGCATGTACCATTACGTCATCGGACGTGATGTGACTTCAATTCTGTTATATATATTTATATATATATATAACATCATCATCATCATCATCGTAATCGTCGTCGTCGTTTAACGTCCGCTTTCCATGCTGGCATGGTTTGGACGGTTTGGCTGAGGACTGGCAAGCCAGAAGGCTGTACCAGGCTCCAATCTGCAAAAATTTGAAACCATTTTTATTATTAAGAATGAAAATTAAGTATTTCCATTATTACCTCTCTGTTATTGTTAACAGCAGTTATTTGATATTGCCTCTGTTATAACCAGCAACATCTAGTAATAATATTACCAGATCATTTAATTACAAATCATGATTATCATTAAAAATTTGAAACCGGTTGGATATATGAACTCTACATTTTAATCATAAAGATTTCTGTGCATTTTCTTGTTTGTTTTTAATATAATTGACTCTTGGAATTTCTTCACTGTTTCATTTTACACATACATATATGTATATACATACACAAGCACACGTAACTTGTATAGATTATCGATATTACAAAGATTATTGTTTCATTTCTTGTTCAGGTACATCGATGATAATGCTGACCGTTTTATTAAACGGCTTGGTATTGCTGTGGCCATTCCTAGTGTGTCAGCATCTGTGAAACTGAGGCCAGAAGTTAGAAGAATGGTTGAATGGACAAAAGCTGTAAGAGAAGTTATTTTAAATAAATTTATATTACTTTTTTATCATTTTTAGTGTTATTTAGGCTGAACAGTCATGACTGTGTGGTTGAAAAGCTTGCTCCCCAACCATGTGGTTTTTGGTTCAGTCCCGCTGAATATTACATTTAATATTCAACTGTAGGGTAATTGGATAAACCAGGGTTTATATATATTTTTAAGAAAATAAGAAAATAGAGGTAATTAAATTAGTAATTATTTATTAATTACAAAACTAGATATCTGTTTCGATTCAAGACTTTAGAAATGAATTAGCATAATTAAAAACATTTTAAAGTTGAATTTCAGCAGAGATGGAAAAAAAGATATATCTTTACATTTTCATACTTTTGTGTGTTGAGTGTGGGAAGCAAATCCACAAACTATATATATATATATATATATATATATATATATATATATATATATAGGTATATGCTTGTGTGTCTGTGTTTGTTACCCCCACCTTCCACCCTTGCCATCGCTTGACAACCGATGCTGGTGAGTTTATATCCCCGTAACGTAGTGGTTCAGCAAAAAGAGACTGACAGAATAAGTACTAGGCTTACAAAGAATAAGTCCTGGGATCGATTTCTTCAACTAACACCCTTTAAGGTGGTGCTCTAGCATGGCTGCAGTTACATGACATACAAGTAATAAAGAAGTAGAACAACATCGTAAAAATCTTGAAACCACAAGAAAATGAATAATTAAAAACGATATGAATTATATAAGCATCACATTTGACAATGGGAAGAGGGAAGTGCTCCTCACTTCCCTCTTGTTAGAAAAGTGTGTGTTTGTCGCCACACAAGTACATACATGGTGGGTGGAAAGGAAAAGAGGTGTACAAGACAAAACTTCACATGCTAGAGGACTTGGAAACACGGATTCAGGAGATTTTCAATGATATCCCAGACAACATCCTTCAGAAGGTTGTTCACTCCATCCCTGGCCGTTTTTGAGGAAACTGGTTGATGCCACCAGTGCTTATGTTGAAATATGAAGATTTAGAAAGCTAAAGAAGTGATTTTAAATTCTCAATCGCAGGATAATGCTAATAATATAGCCTGAACAGGATAAACTACCCCTATTTTGCAGAAAAAAGTGTAGGTGGTTAGCTATGAGACTCGAACTCAAATCTCCTTGATTATGCGTCACGATGCTCTGACCGATTGAGCTAAACTCCCCCACTTTTTTTTAAAGTGTAGGTGGTTAGCTTACTTTCATTTTCCCATGTAACAAAGAACATGTATCATTTGTTTCAGTTAATTTGTGAAAGGAATTTGGCTTTTATTACCAATTTTTAATCCCTACTTACTTTTCACCCACCTTGGAGACATACTGTAAATTGTAAGATCTAACAATCGTACTTCTCGATATTTTCCAACCATAAACATGTTTTAATATAATGATGTTGTGTTATATTTTATTTGAAAGGAAATGGAGAAACTTCATATTCAAACTGAATTACTGGAACTTGGAGATCAAGTCTACCCATCCTCAGAAGTCCTTAAACTTCCTCCTGTGATTTTTGGACAACTTGGTAAGGATCCTAAAAAGAAAACCTTGCTAGCGTATGGACATGTTGATGTTCAACCAGCGGATAAGGTGGGTGGAAAATACCTTTTTTATATTTTTATTTTTATTTCTTCTTCTTCTTCTACTACTACTACGTCTTCTTCCTCTTCCTCTTCTTCTTCTTCTTCTTCTTCTACTACTACTACTACTACTTCTTCTTCTTCTTCTTCTTCTTTGTCTTCTTCTTCTTCTTCTTCTTCTTTGTCTTCTTCCTCTTCTTCTTCTTCTTCTTCTTCTTCTTCCTCCATCAGTACTTATTTTATTGGTTTCTTTTGCTGAACTACTAAGTTACAGGGACGTAAACAAACCAACACCAGTTCTCAAGTGGGGGAACAAACCCTAACATAAACATATATCTCTCTCACACACACACACACAGACATGCACGTGCATGTGCATGCACGTGCACGTGCATGCGCACACATACACATGCATGCACACATAAAGTACTTTTATCTATCCCTCTCTATCTCTTTGATGAAGGAAGTGCTTCTGTTTCAACGACACATTTGAGGGAAAATAGAATTGCCAAATCTATATCAAGAGGGTTTTCTCTTTTCTAAGAATTATTTTAGCCCTAAATAGTTGTTTCACTACAGAAGATCTTTTTCCTATCTGGTATCATTTACTAAATTCAGAAGATTAATCATATCTTTGTCAATCCTTTAATCTATTTAATCTTCAGGTCCTGGTCTGTTGTTATTCTGGAGAATAGATAGAGCTACTATACTTAAAATGTAAGAATTTATTATTGTCATTGTTGTTGTAATTATGATTATTGTTACTATTATCATTATTAAAGGATAGGGTTTCAGTGATGCAATAAATCTTCACTGTTTAACTTATGACTTCATTGTTTGAAATTAAATAATTATTAAATTTGTAATTTCTTTTCTCTTTATTAGTCTGATGGCTGGGATACAGAGCCATTTGTTTTAACAGAAATTGATGGCAAGTTATATGGGAGAGGAGCTTCTGACGATAAGGTAAGCTGCCTTAATATCAGGGTACTTTGGTTCTAAGTAAGTATATTGCTAAATTCTTTCTAGTCTATGTTATAGAATGTTATATGCATATAGATATATATCATCATCATCATCATCATTATTGTTTAACGTCCGCTTTCCATGCTAGCATGGGTTGGACGATTTGACTGAGGACTGGTGGAACCCGAAGGCTACACCAGGCTCCAATCTGATTTGGCAGAATTTCTACAGCTGGATGCCCTTCCTAACGCCAACCACTCTGAGAGTGTAGTAGGTGCTTTTACGTGTCACCGGCACGAAGGCCAGTCAGGCGATTCTGGCAACGGGCATGCTCAAAATGGTGTATTTTATGTGCCACCAGCACAAGAGCCAGTCCAGGGGCACTGGCAACGATCTCGCTATGTATATATTTATATATATCATCATTTAAAAACATTCATGTTTCATGTTGACAATGATCATGGCAACAACAATAAAGATGGTAATGATGGTGACAATGCCCCAAGTCAATGGCAGATGATATTTGCCCCATGGAATTGAACATGGAACTACAGGGTACAAGGACTATTTGAGGACATTTCACACCAATTAAACCAATTCTCTTCAAACCAGTTAAAATTTTATATTTCTTTCAGATATTTCTTTCTTAGCCAATAAAATGCTAACATAAGAAATGAAAAGAAATGCATGTAGTTTTTGTTGCCGTTTGTGCAGAAAACAATGATTTAGAAGTTGTCATCTTAAAATAATCTTATAAGGAAGCTTATCAAAAACACGAGCATAAATTTTTACTAAAATACATTTGGCTTTTGCTAGATTACAGATGTTTTATTAAATTACCAAATATATCCTCAAGTTCTTCACATACCCTATATTTCATTCTTTCATATTTCTGGATATTTACCATACTTCAGTACGATTGTTATTTCTTTGTAATTTCAGGGACCAGTTCTTGGTTGGCTGAATGCTGTTGAAGCATATCAAAACCAGAAAATTGACATTCCTGTCAATTTAAAAGTAAGACATAAGATGTTATCTCATCCTTTAATTCACTTTCATATTTTCTGTCTGTTATTGATAAGAATTATATCAGATAAGATTAAACTGTAATCCATTTTTATATAAAGCGATGAGATTACTGTGTACTTGTGTTTCTTTTCATGGCTGATAATGAATGAGCTTTCAAATTGATAGATTATAGATTTAGTTAAGCTATACACAAAATAATTAATGGAGACCCAAAATGTGTTAGTGAAAGATTTATTTATGAGACTAGTTGGCATAAAGTTACACACCAGTTCACTCTTATTTCTGACCCATTGACATGTTTCTTCTCTCTGTGTTTTCTGCTCTTACTGTAGTGGCCTCTACTGCTTGGATTTTGTTGGTTTTGAGTCCTTCCAGACCTATCCAATAAAATATATTAAATAACAGTCATTAAAAGATATACCATCTTTACAGGCATATTTCATCGTTACAAAGATATTTCAAATTTATCAATTCAATTTAAGCCATCCTGATATCACAAATAAGCTACACATCATTCTTAATACTTTTTTTGTTTGTTTCCAGTTTGTGTTTGAAGCCATGGAAGAATCTGGTTCTGATGGTCTTGCAAACCTGTTGATGTCAAAGAAGGATTCTTTTTTGAAGGTAACACCATTTTCGATTCCTCTTTGCAGTTTGCTTTATCAGCACTTTTCAACTTATGTCTTCCTCTTTGTGTCTACCGAGGTTTATCATTCAACATTTTACATTAGGCATTGCAGTATTGGTCTCCATCATGTGGGGCTCTTTTCCGCTTTAGATTAGTGATCCTGGCTGCTTCAAAGTCGGAGACGGCTTTGCCCTCTCGACTCTATTTAGTGTTTCTGATTGCCATGTAGTCAGGTTTCTCTTGCAGGTTTCCAAGCAGGTTTTTAAAGTCTCCTTATAACCTACTACCAAAATAATTAATTAAAAAAATATTGAGAATTATCTCTAATGCATATTTTTATTACTACGTCCATTTAGGGTGGTCAGCTGGCAGAAACATTACTGCTTCGGACAAAATGCTTAGTGATATTTCTTATGGCTTTCTGTTCTGGTTTCATAAAATATATGTATTAATTTATACATACACACACACACATATATATATATATATATATATATATATATATATGTCAGTGTGTATTAATTTATACATATATATACTGTTGTGTCTGGGGAGAGTCATTCTCTTTGTGTGCCTTATAATTTAACACACTCACCGGTAAAATTTCCACTTATTTCTTATTTTTATTTTCCTAAAATTTTCATTGCGTCTTGCAACCTTTTCAATAGTTTTGACTCTGTGTGTATGTGTGCCTATACATGCATGCATGTATGTATGTATGACTCCCCAAACACAACAGAATATGTTTCAACACACAAGCTCACACAAAGAATCTTGCAAACCAAATCCAAAAACGAAATATATATATATATATATTTGGAGTGTTTTGGAAATTCCTTGATACAGTTATAATATTTGGAGAGAAGATTTTTTCTCAAAGGGTTAAGGTCAAGAAAAGAACCTTTTTTTTTTAGAAAGTAGAAAGACACTAATCTTTGGGAAGAGATTTCAAGAAATGTGTTTTGGCTTAGTGTCTTTCTACTTTCTAAAAAGGTTCTTTTCTTGATCTTAACTCTTTGAGAAAAATTTTCTCCTCCAAATATATATAAACATATATTATATATCAATTCCATAGAACAACCAAGAAAAACAAGCTCAGTCTTCAATATTTTTCTTTCCATATTTTTAATGTGTTTCTTTTCATTTGTAGGATATTGATTTTGTCTGCATCTCGGACAATTCCTGGCTTAGCAAGAATAGACCTTGCTTGACTTACGGACTTCGGTAAGAATGATTAATGAGTCCTGTTTATTACTCGTCATCATTTAACATCCATATTCCATGCTGGCTTCGGTTCCACAATTTGACAGGGAACTGGTAAGCTGCATCCGATTCCAGTATCTGCTTTGGTAGTTTCTACAGCTTGATGCCCTTCCTAATGCCCACCACTTCATAGAGAACACTGAGTGCATTTTACATGTCACCAGCACTAGTGAAGTTGCCATGAAACTTGAGAGACATTTAAGAACAGGGGAAAAAGAAAGGGAAAAAGCTGCTGCTACCAGGAGGAAGTATTTGGAAGGGGAAGGTGAAGGTGGGTGACTAATTATGTAATCTTAACTGGTAAGATTTACTTATTTGTGATTAACAAAATTAGAAATTATTTACATTCAATGGATATTTGTCCTCATCTTGTTTGTTGTTAACACAACATTTCGGCTGATATACCCTCCAGCTTTCATCAGGTGTCTTGGGGAAATTTCAAACCTGGGTTCTCATTCCTAAGGTATTTATCATTCAAGTCACTGCCTGGAATCGAACTCAGAATCTTGGGGTTAGTAGCCCGTGCTCTTCACCACTATAATCTTTATATCCAACTTAAAACGGATGTTTTCTTAACCTTGAGAGTTCCTCTCATATGGGCGCTTCATGCATAAAAGGGCACACAGAGATCATAGCAAATGAAATTCATCTGTCATGGGCACCAGAATTCCCATATCAAATGATTTCAGTCTACAGGAACTGATCAGTAGGAAGCATCCAAGTGACTGCAAGCTCATTAAACCTTGCTGCTACAATATATTGAATATCAGAACTTTTCTGACACTGATGTTGCAAATAACTGGCTGGCTTTTTAAAAATTAATTATTAATAATGGAAGCAGTATCAGTACAAAATGGTAATCTTTATATCCAACTTAACATGGCTAATAATGTAGTGCTTGGTATTCTAAAAAGACCTCCATGTTAACTAGGATATAAAGATTAAATTTAGTGCTGGGTTCTTGTAAAAATGAAACTGCCTTCATCTCGTCACTGGTCACATTGTAAAAATCTTTAGCCAACACCTAACGGGGTTTTAGAAATTGAAAAGTAAACTAAAAATTCATTTAAAGCAAAATCCCTTGTAGATCACATGCCAAAGGAGCACCAATTAATTATTAAAAATCATTTTGATTAGATAGAGTAGACAATCTATAATCAGTTATTGATTTCATTCATAACATGGAAATAAATCAATGATAGATCAAACCATTAGCCCATATCTACCCCTGGTTGCGTTTTCACAACACAAAACCTGCTCCTACTTGTTTGGACCTGAACTCATCCGGAAGCATCTGACTGACCATACGAAATGCTCAGTAGGTAGTCGACACCCATAGCTAGCAGTTGCATACTGTCCTTCTCTTCCAGATTGTGAAAGCTTACCATAACGTTTAATCTAAATACAGTGAACATTTTTTATGGGCTTATGTGGGTTAATGTTGGGTTGGTGCATAATTATTGCAGCTTTTTTACAACAAATTTTATTCAACAAAAACAATAACAATATTTAACAAAAAACATCTTTAAATGACATTCTCACCATCTGCCAAGCAAATGGGAAGCAGTAATTGAAGTAGATGGTGAATATGCTCCGGAATAATCATTTAAAGATGTTTATGTTACATGTTGTTATTGTTTTTGTTGAAAAAAAGCCGCAATAATGATGCACCACCCAATAGATCTTCAATAAATTAAGTTTTTAGATGTTTCTTAATCAAGGAATATTCTAATAATAGAATATTACTTTGTTTGGAAACAGATGAAGGTTGGCAACAATGAGGGCATCCTGTCATAGAAAACCATCATCATCATCATCGTTTAATGTCTGTTTTCCATGCCAGCATGGGTTGGATGGTTTGACTGAGGACTGGTGAACTGGATGGCTGCACCAGGCTCCAATCTGATCTGGCAAGATTTCTACAGTTGGATGCCCTTCCTAACGCCAACCACTCCAAGAGTGTAGTGGGTGCTTTTTACGTGCCACCGCACAGGAGCCAGTCAGGTGGCACTGGCATCAACCATGCTCAAATGGTACCTTTTATGTGCCACTGGCATGGGAGTCAGTCAAGTGACACTGGCAACGGCCATGAACACACCTGCATCTAAATTGTCTCTATACACATATATTGAGTACATGATTATATAAAATTTCTAATCTCTTTCAGTGGAGTTTGTCACTTCTACGTTGAAGTAGAATGTTCGTCTAAAGATTTACATTCCGGTGTGTTTGGTGGTTCTGTGTAAGTACTTCTGTGTTTCAATTGTTTATTTTATTATTATTTGGTATCTCTTCACCAACATAGATAATATGGCATTTTTTAAAACTTTCATCATCATCATCACTGTCATTTCCTGATAATTACTGTCTCAAGTCCCAGAACTCAAAGAGCCAAGTTACCAAGTTTCCATGGTAATGGATGGTGACATTCCTTCTGGACAGGACACCATTCCATTGCAAGACATCATTCTCATTTACAGGGGAGTGGACTGGAATAACATGAAATGTTTTGCTCAATTACACAACACACTACTCAGTCCAGGAATCGAAACCTTGTTCTTATGATCATCAATGTAACACTCTTTCCTCAACGCTTTGTGCCGTCACTTTGGTTATTTTACTAAATTCTTTGTTATATTTAAAATTAATTGAAAGAAACCCAGAGCATCTCAAAATAAATACAATAACGAAAGGGTTGAGCATTTTGCCTGGCATGCTAACCTCTTCAGCCAGCAACACTAATTTAATTCTTAATGCTGATATATTGCTATGACATTCCACATAAAAATCAGTTGCATGTCTAAACAAAAATAGCCTAAAAAGTAATATTTCAAGTTACTTTTTTATTTTTATTGTTTTTGGGGTTGTTTGGGGTTTTTTTCAGTCATGAAGCAATGAGCGACCTTATATTTTTGATGAATTCTTTGGTTGATGTCAAAGGTCATATCCTGATTCCAGGAATTTATGATTCTGTGGAACCACTCACTTCGGAAGAAAATTCTTTATATCAGGATATTGATTTTGATTTGGTAAGTTCCATGATGTTTATTTTTTCTCCTTGTTGTTGTTGGCACTCCGTCGCTTATGACGTCGAGGGTTCCAGTTGATCCGATCAACGGAACAGCCTGCTCGTGAAATTAACGTGCAAGTGGCTGAGCACCCCACAGACACGTGTACCCTTAACGTAGTTCTCAGGGAGATTCGGCGTGACACAGTGTGACAAGGCTGGCCCCTTCGAATTACAGAAATAGGAAGTAAGAATGAGAGAAAGTTGTGGAATCTAAAAACAGAAACAATTCCTATCATAGTAGGTGCCTTAGATATAATAAAAAAATATTCAGACAAATACATAACAAAAACACCAGGACTTACAAATATATATAACATACAGAAAATTGCACTACTGGGCACTGCACACATCCTACGCAAAACACTTTCAATACAGTAACCATAAGAGCATCACAGCAAACCACAGCACATACCCAAGGCACACAGAGCTGTGCCCGGTAGTGAAGTGAAAGCACGTTATAAAAATAAAACTACTGAATAATAATAATAATAACAATAATAATAATAATAATAATAATGATAACAACAACAACAACATCGAAAAATACCTTAAGAATGAGAACCCAGGTTCGAAATTTCCCCAAGACACCTGATGAAGACTGGAGGGTATATCAGCCGAAACGTGTTAACAAGAAACAAGATGAAGACAAACATCCATCAAATGTAAATAATGTACATAATTCCTCATCTCTTAAATATAGAACTGAATGGCATTTTAGTTCATGAAAGAATTAATGTGCTGAACTAAGTTTTACCTCTCTCATCCACTTTATATATGTATGTAGACATTTATTTGTGTTTCTCTCTGGTTTGATATTTGTATAGGAAGACTGCCGGAAAGATATAGGCTGTGAAAAACTTCTACATTCGTCAAAGGTTGAACTTCTGCAGCATAATTGGCGACACCCTTGTCTTTCTCTTCATGGTAAATCACTTCCACTTCATATCATGTTTTAATTTATTCAAGAATGTCTCTGAAATAAAGGAAGGAACGGTGGTATTAATGTAGAAGAAAGGAATAAAATACATTGAGCGAGCAGAATCTTGGTGTGTCAGGCAAGATACGGAGCATTATTTCTTCCAGCTCATTTGAGGTTTGTGTTCAAATTCTGCCAAGGTCAGCTTAACCTGTCTCCCCTCCTGGGTCAATAAAATAAAGTACTAGTCAAGTATCAGGCTTCATATAATCAACCCCCCCACTCAAATTTCAGGCCTTGTGCCTATATTAGAAAGAAAATCAATGAGGTGGCAGAATTGTTACCGTATCAGACAAAATGCTTTGCAGCTCTTTCTTCCAGCTCTTTAGATTCTGAGTTCAAATTCGACTAAGGTTATCTTTGCCTTTTATCATTTCAGGGCTGATAAAACAAAGTATCAGTCAAGTATATTCGCTTTACACCCTCCTCTTGTTTCTTGTTTTGTTTTGTTTTTTTCCTTAGGTATTGAAGGGGCTTTCAGTGAACCTGGCGCAAAGACTGTTATTCCCAGAAAAGTGACTGGAAAGTTCTCCATTCGTATAGTGCCAAACCAGACTCCTGATGAAGTGCAACGATTGACCAAATCTTATTTGGAGAATTGCTACAAGACAAGAGGCTCCCCCAACAAACTTCGGTAAGTTTTTCCCATTTGTTATTAGGAGAACTTCATCATCATAACAACTTCTTCTTTATCTTTTCGTACTTCAAGTCTTTAACCTGTAAGCTTGTGCCCTTACAGATGCAAAGGCACAAGATATTATTATCTAATCTGAGACTTTGTAGTTTAATCTTTTAGCATTCAGATTACTCTATCAAATGTAATGCTTATTTATTTTATTCATTTATTATATTTATTTATTAATCATGCATTACTTTGTACCATCAATAATTTAATGGTGTGATTGTTTATTTTTAAGAATGATGTTGTGGGGTTGGTGCAAGAGGTTGGATTTGGTCAGTTTGAACATTAAAACAGGTAGAGTATTTGGGTCTGATATGGTGGATTTAAATACTAAATGGTTAAACTATATTTTGGTCAACTTCTTATTTATTTAAGTACTAGATGTGAAGAATCAGTTGAAGTTGAGTAACATATTTAATGAATCATCTCTGCTTTATGAGACACAGAAATGTTGCAGAATATTTAGTCGAATCAGTAACCTCAGTACTTGACTAATACTTTATAAGACATTGGTGGTGTAATGATTAGCATTGTGGTCTTCCAAGCAGTTGATCTGGGTTTGATTCCTGTCCAATGCATCAGTTTCATTCCAGTTGAAGCTCCAGCGTGGCTACAAGTCGAGGATAAATCATAAAAGTAAAATCCCCAAAAGAAGGAAACTAAAAAAGGACCCTTAAGTTTTGTAAGTCCCCATCTATAAGGAATGTGTTTTTTCTTTTACTTCACAGGATAACCACAACAGGTAGCCCTCCTTGGATCAGTGATTATAAACACGAGAATTATGCTGCTGCTAAAAAGGCTTGTAAAAAAGGTAAGCAGAGGCATAGATATTTGTATAGATCAGTGCTTCTTAAACTATGGGTCATAACCCCAAATGGGGTCGGAAAACGAAATGCTGGGGTCGTGAAAATTAAATTCAACACTTGAATTTCAGTTTGTATGTTATACCACAAACACACAAATCCTAAAACTATTTTTATTTTGACAAATAATATAACTACTTTACTTTTTATGTATCTTGTTCAGCAAAAAAATAAATGATTTATGTATTTATTTGTATGTTTTATTTCATTTTTAATACTTGAGATCATGAAATTTCGCATGGTGAAAAATGGGGTCATGAATGACAAAAGTTTAAGAAGTGCTGGTTTAGAATCAGTAGATATGGGAGGTGAATACAGGTTTATTATTGTCATGTGATTTCTATATGACTCAGCGGTTGTGTAATCTTCTATAAGTAGATTTATCAATTTTAACATTGCAAATTATTATATATCAATACATTTTATATCAATATGTGTATTTAGTAGGGGTGGCAAACTAGCAGAATTGTTAGCATGTTGGAAGGAATGTTTAGTGGTATTTCGTCTATTGTTACATGCTGAGTTCAAATTCCACCAAGGTCGACTTTGCCTTTCATTCTCTCGAGGTCGATAAATTAAGTACCAGTTGCATACTGGGGTAAATGTAATCGACTGCCCCCCTCCCCCATAATTGCTGCCATTGTGTCTAGAGCAGAAAAGAATAATACAATTGTTTAATACATAGAGATGTGTAAAAGAGTAAACAAACTCCTCAGATCGTAGATATGAGAACATCGTGGATGAGTTGAATTCTAAATGTATCTAGATTAAAAAAAAACTTCGTTTGTCTTAATTTTGAAATGCAGTATAAAAAAAACACATTATTTATGGGATGACCCAATACCCTGTATCATCATCATCATCATTTTCATCGTTTAACGTCCGCTTTCCATGCTGGCATGGGTTGGATGGTTTGACCGAGGTCTGGAGAGCCAGTGACTGCACCAGGCTCCCATCTGATCTGGTAGAGTTTCTGCAGCTGGATGCACTTCCTAATGTCAACCTCTCCAAGAGTGTAGTGGGTGCTTTTTACATGTCACTGGCACAGGAGCCAGTCAGGCGAGCCTGGCAACGGCCACGCTCAAATGGTGCTTATTACGTGCCACTGGCATGTATATATACACACTGCCAGTACCGTCTGACTGGCCTTCGTGCAGGTGACATGTGAAGGCACCCACTACACTCTCTGAGTGGTTAGCGTTAGGAAGGACATCCAGCTGTAGAAACTCTGCCAAATCAGATTGGAGCCTGGTGTTGCCATCCGGTTTCACCAGTCCTCAGTCAAATCGTCCAACCCATGCTAGCATGGAAAGCGGATGTTAAACGATGATGATGATGATGATGATGATGATGACACACACACACACAATGGTCTGCCTCGCAGAGCAATCATCGACATCATCATCATCATCACCATATTGATATTTGAAAATGTGAAAGAAAAAGGAAAGCTTATTAAAGTGACTTCGAGAATTTTTCTGTGACTAAAGTCTAATGTGTGTTTTGCTTTCTGCCAGTGTATGGTGTTGAACCTGACATGACTCGTGAAGGCGGTAGTGTTCCATTAGCCTTCTTTTTCGAGAAAGCAACAAGCAAAAATATCGTGCTACTACCCATGGGGGCTTGTGACGATGATCTACATTCCCAGAATGAGAAACTTGACATCTGTAAATTCATTGACGGGGTAAGAATTCTACAAATTGTTTGACTTAATTGTCTAACCTTCTAACATTCAGATTTCTCTAGCAAACTTAATCCTTATTCATTCATTATTTTGAATTAATCATGCATTATTTCATAGTTTTGAGATGTTGATGATGTGAGTGATTATTTTTAGAATCACATTGTAAGGTAGGTACGAGAAACCGGATCTAGCTGGTTTCAGCATAAAACAGGTAGAACAAGGGCACTCAGAGAGCGTAAACCTCTACCAAGGCAACACTAATGTCCTCTCAATGATTAACCAGAGATGATTTTTAAAATGAGAATATCTGAAATAAACTCGACTCCTCTCATATATGAGTATACTAAAAATGAACCTGACCACTCTCAAAAATTAAGTAAAAACACAGGAAAAATAATCCAGAATCCTTGTCCTGTACTGGATCGATCCCAAAATCTAATCACTTTGTGCCAGTCACGAGGCCAAACATCTCTGAAATCCAACAGTTCTTGAGATATTTTGTCCAGAGACAAACAAACATGACTGAAAACAGTACCTCCACCTTTGGTAAGGTGGAGGTATTAATCAGGCCAGGTATGGCCTGTTGAAATGTTAACAGGTTAATCATATTTGTGTATTTTTTGTGTGTGTTTACATTTTTACAATTGGCATAAAGTCACTCACTAATACAATCCATGTTTGTCTCTTTCCAATGTTATTTAAATTAACACAGAAAATATGGCTGTTGGAGTTGTTTTCATCGCATGAAACTACTGGTAGCTCTTAAAAATTTATACAGTAAAATTTATACTGTATACCTCACTTTACAAGGATCTGCTTTACAAGACCCCAGGCTTACAAGTTTTATTTTTGAAGCACCAGATCCAAATTTTGAATGAAGTGCAAAAGTTTCTACTACCATAAGAAATGCTCCTGTGTTACTGAGAAATTTATAGAGAGCAAAAAAGAAAAGCTTCTTGTAAACAAACAACTCTAGACTTCTTGTTTTTTAAAAAGAAATCTGCAAATCCTTCTATGAGTGCTTGTGAATCGGCAATCGCGTCTATAAGTAATGGTGTGCACGAGTCTAGTGCGAGGGAAAGTGATTCAGAATACGAGAATAATAATATATCTTTTATCTATATATATAAAAATGAGAATGTGTGTCTGTCTGTCTGTCTGTCTGTGTGAATCCCTAAAACTCGAGAACTACACAACCAATTTCATTCAAATTTTACAGATGCCTTACTTAGGGTTCCAGTTGTGTTTTAGTCAAAAAACATTTTAACTTCTTGCAGCGTTCGAGCCCACAGCAACATAATATCTCCTCCACTATTTAAGTATTACGTGTCAAAAGTGAAACAAAAACACTCATGTCAAATACTTTCACTTTAAAAATGAAACTATTCTAACTGAAACAATCACATTTCGATACTGTAATGACAGATACTTTCAGAGAGAGAGAGAAAGAGAGATGTATATGTATACATATAGATGTATATGTACACGTTATTCCACTAACTGAAACAATCACATTTCGATACTGTAATGACAGATACTTTCAGAGAGAGAGAAAGAGATGTATATGTACACGTATATGCATAGATATATATATATAGATATAGATCTATATGCATACATGTATATGTATACACATGTGTAGATGTATATATATATATATAGATGTACATGTAATATGTACACATATATACATATATATACATGCATACAGATATCTATACATATATACACCCATCACACACAAACACATGTACACAAACACACACATTAGTCATTTGTTTTCTTATCCAAAACTACGTCAAAAGTACTGAACGGTTCTTTATGAAATTTGGAAATTATATTCTATGTATAACGGCCATAACTCCCATGAAAATTCATATATTTTTGATGTTGATGAAATTTTAACCCTAACATAACAGATGAGCATTATTTGTAATTCAACGGTACAACAGTGTAAGACTACCCTTTCAGATATACTTACATTGTGATTTCTGCAATGTGGTGCATAAATTGTCAAGTAAATGAGACGCATCTTTGCTTCCACTGATTCACTTGCAAAGTGTTGAGTAAAATTATTTCATTGCAGACCTCCTTTGGGTCTTTTTATTATCACTACGGCACACATAGTCCCCAGTTGGTAACATTGATTTCAAGGCCCTCCTAGATGAGAGACTGGCATTCCACTTAATGTCTATGTTCCATGCTGGCATGGATTGGAGAGTTATTAATGTAGAAATATGGTATCGTAGCTACTAACAGTTGAGGGTTGCGTAGTCTAGACGGCGTTTTTAGATTTCATTATTCTCTTTAACCCGGGCAAAGCCGGGTATTTCTGCTAGTTATAAATAATCTTGACATTCTTTTTACTTTACATAAAATATTCTTTACATTCTACTACTGTTTTATTGCCATTTATTTACGAATATTATAAACTTTATTGGTAAAATATTTTTCTAGGAATGAATTACAATCTATAACATTACTATGGGAAATTATTGTTCTGCTTTAT
>NC_142934.1:5350663-5410663 GCF_046866305.1 Octopus bimaculoides | reverse complement strand
TATATATATATATATACATGTGTGTATATATATATATATAGATACATGTATATATATATACATGTATCTAAATATATATATATATATATATATATATATATATATATATAGATACATGTATATATATATATACATGTATATAAATATATATATATATATATATATATATATAGATACATGTATATAAATATATATATATATATATATATATATATATATAGATACATGTATATATATATATATATATATATATATATATAGATACATGTATATATATATATATATATATATATATATATATAGATACATGTATATAAATATATATATATATATATACATGTATATAAATATATATATATATATATACACATGTATAAATATATATATATATATACACATGTATATATATATATATATATATATATATATATATATATATATATATATAAAAGGCTGTATGCAGAGGCTGTACGAACTGCAGTAGCTGAGCAGCAAGCTTTTTTAAGCGTGGCCCAGAAAATGGTACAACAGTTAAAGTGGATGCAGAGGGTACAGAGTCAACGCCACACGAACCATTGTCCAAGACCACCACAGATGATGGATCAGGGATGGCCACCCCTAACACCAGGAACCCCTGCACAGATATCACACCCATATTCCTACTGAATATCTGGGGCCTATTACGAACAGGCGGCAAAGACAAGTTCCTATACTTGAAAGACCTAGTAACATGCAATCAAGCAATATGCATGGTGCTTACCGAAACGCATCTAACACCTAATATAGCAGATGCGGAGATAAATATACCAGAGTATGCCGTACTCCGAACAGACAGAAGGGATAGAAGCCATGGGGGAGTTGCAATGTACATCCGAGAAGATGTCACACCCCTACTACTACTATCACACTCAAACTCTGTATGTGATACTTTAATAGTACACATAAAACAAATTGATGTAGTTGTATGCTCAACATACCGTCCACCAAATACCGCAAAGCAGGAAGGTAAATTTGAGGACAGCCTCAGACGCATAGAAGAGGTCCTGACAAATCTGGACCAACACATCAATATACTTTTCCTAGGCGACTTTAACCTCCCAAATGTTAAATGGCCTGAAGGTCACATCCTCTCTGGGATGTCACTGCATGAACAAAGCCAGGCAAAATCATTGCTAGAACTATCCAACATGCTGTTCATGGAACAAGTCATACTCCAACCAACCAGGGGAAGCAATATTTTGGATCTCTGCTTCACAAACAATGTGAGCCTAATCCATAATGTGAAAATAACGCCCACATCTCTCTCAGATCATAACATTATAGAATTAACTATGTATGGTCCTAGACAACCCACTGACACCCACCCCACCAGGAGGACTCAAGCAATATCCAACCTGAATTTCCACGGGGCGGACTGGAAGTCAATTCGCAGAGAGATTCGAAATCAAAACTGGCATGACAGCCTTTCTATACAAGACAATGACCTCAAACTAAGTCATTTTATGTCAACCATACAAGACATATGCACCAAATACGTGCCATATAGAAAGACCAGCAAACATGCCAATAGAATTCCTAGAGACAGGAAAATCCTTATGAGACACAGAACAAAGGTCTCAAACCAGTTAAATAGAGAACTGGAGGATAGGAAAAGGGCTAAATTAAAACTAACACTGTTAGAAATAGAAAACAAAATTAAACTCTCCCATGAAAAGGAGAGAGCAGAGAAGGAAAAGAGAGCAGTAGAAAGCATAAAAACAAACCCCAAGGCTTTCTATAGATTTGCAAAGGAGACTGCTACGGTGCAGTATAAGATAGGACCCCTGTTTCTGCCTAATGGCTCACTGACTGCAGATCCCACATGGATAAGTGAAGTGCTCAGTACACAATTCAAGAGTGTCTTCACCTCTCCTCTGAGTCACATGCAGATAAAGAACCCAGCTGATTTCTTTGACAATAGCACTCAGCAGAAAAAGACTGCATCCATTACCTACATCGACATTGAAGAGGAAGATGTGATAGCTGCCATAAATGAAATGAGCTCAAATTCGGCAACTGGCCCCGATGGTTTCCCAGCTGTCCTCTTAAAGTCATGTAAACAAGAACTAGCAGGACCACTCCGGATACTTTTCCAGAGTTTCCTTGCAAATGGTAAACTTCCCAAAAAGCTGAAGGAAGGCACCATATGTCCTATCCATAAAGGTGGAAGCAGAGCAGAGGCTGGGAACTACAGGCCCATCTCTCTGACTTCACATATTAGCAAAGTCATGGAACGAATTGTCAGAAGGAGATTGATTGCGTTCCTAGAAGAAAATGACTTGCTGAATGAGACCCAGCATGGTTTCCGTCCAGGTAGAAGCTGCCTCACGCAGCTCTTGCAGCATTATGACTGGGTCCTGAAGCAGCTACTTGATCATTCAAATGTTGATGTGATATATCTCGACTTTGCAAAAGCCTTTGACAAAGTTGATCATGGCTTGATGTGTCACAAGCTGCGAAACCTTGGCATAGCTGGTAAATTAGGAGAGTGGCTGCATGACTTCCTGAATGGTAGAAGTCAGACAGTTGCAGCCAATGGAGAACTATCTAGGGAAACACAAATATTGAGTGGTGTTCCACAAGGAACTGTTCTGGGGCCACTACTGTTCATAGTGGCCCTTCTGGACATGCCCACGGTCACTCGGAGAGCCACTGTCACTAGCTATGCTGATGACACAAAGATATCTCAGGCAATAAAGAATCCTGATGATATTGTAAGCCTGCAGAATGACCTTAATGCAATATATGAGTGGGCAGAGCAAAATAATATGCAGTTCAATGCAAAAAAATTTCAAGTACTGCGCTACAAGACCACAAGCACCTCCCAACTGGCATACACAGGGCCTGGAGGTACTGCAATACCAGAACCACAAACAGTAAGAGATCTGGGCATCAACATGTGTAGTGATGCATCATTTCACATGCACATTGTCAAGTTGACAGCAAAGTGCAGACAACTGGCAGGGTGGATACTGAGGACATTCCGTACAAGGGATCAAAAAGTCATGTTGACTCTGTGGAAGACATTTGTTCTGAGCCGCCTAGACTATTGCTCTCAGTTGTGGTCACCACACAGTGTTAAGCGGACAGCAGAACTCGAGGCAATTCAGCGGCACTATACAAAAAAGATCGCCACAGTCCAACAGATGAACTACAGGGAGCGACTGAAGGCACTAGGTCTCTACTCCCTGGAGTAGAGACCTATATATATACATATACATGTATATATATATATGTATATATATATATATATACATGTATATATATATATATACATGTATATATATATATATACATGTATATATATATATATATACATGTATATATATATATATACATGTATATATATATATATATATACATGTATATATATATATATACATGTATATATATATATATATACATGTATATATATATATATATACGTGTATATATATATATATATATACGTGTATATATATATATACATATACATGTATACATATATATATATACATGTATATATATATATATACATGTATATATATATACATATACATGTATATATATATATATATATACATGTATATATATATATATATATACATGTATATATATATATATACATGTATATATATATATATACATGTATATATATATATATACATGTATATATATATATATATACATGTATATATATATATATACATATACATGTATATATATATATATATACATGTATATATATATATATATACATGTATATATATATATATACATATACATGTATATATATATATATATACATATATATATATACATATACATAAAACTAGAGGTAGTCGATAGCTTCCGCTATCTGGGCGACCAAGTTAGTAGTGGGGGTGGGTGCGCTGAAAGTGTAGCTGCTAGAATAAGAATAGCCTGGGCAAAGTTTAGAGAGCTCTTACCCCTGCTGGCGACAAAGGGACTCTCACTCAGAGTAAAAGGCAGACTGTATGACGCATGCGTACGAACAACCATGCTACATGGCAGTGAAACATGGGCTGTAACTGCTGAGGACATACGTAAGCTCGCAAGGAATGAAGCCAGTATGCTCCGTTGGATGTGTAATGTCAATGTGAATACCCGTCAGAGTGTAAGTATCTTGAGAGAAAAGCTGAACATTAGAAGCATCAGTTGTGGCGTGCAAGAGAGACGATTGCGCTGGTATGGACATGTGGTGAGAATGGAGGAGGATAGCTGCGTGAAAAAGTGCCACACCCTAACAGTTGAGGGAACCCGTGGAAGAGGTAGGCCCAGGAAGACCTTGGCTGAGGTGGTGAGGCAAGACCTTCGTACATTGGGCCTCACCGAGGCGATGACTACGGACCGAGACCTTTGGAAATGGGCTGTGCGTGAGAAGACCCGGCAAGCCAAGTAAGATCGTTGCCAGTGCCCCTGGACTGGTTCTTGTGCGGGTGGCACATGAGATGCACCATTTTGAGCGTGGCCGTTGCCAGTACCGCCTGACTGGCTCCTGTAGGATTTTCGAGCGAGATCGTTGCCAGTGCCCCTGGACTGGCTTGTGCGGGTGGCACATAAAAGACACCATTTCGAGCGTGGCCGTTTTCGTGCGGGTGACACGTAAAAGCACCCACTACACTCTCTGAGTGGTTGGCGTTAGGAAGGGCATCCAGCTGTAGAAACTCTGCCAAATCAGACTGGAGCCTGGTGTTGCCATCCGGTTTCACCAGTCCTCAGTCAAATCGTCCAACCCATGCTAGCATGGAAAGCGGACGTTAAACGATGATGATGATGATGATGATGATGTATATATATATATATATACATGTATATACATATATATACATATACACGTATATATATATATATATATATACATATACATGTATATACATATAGATGTATATGTATACATGTATATGTATAGCTGTATATGTATAGATGTATATATATAGATATATACGTATATGTGTAGATGTATATATATAGATGTACATGTAATGCTGTGTGTTTCATACAATTTCATGGACCAAAATTACTGAATGGATCCTTATGATATTTGGAACTTACATTCAATGCATAAGGGCGGGTATAATGCAGTATGTTTGGTTTGAATTTGAGATGGCTTAAAGGGGGCAGAACCTGTCCAGTTACCTATCGGTATAGTGGTCATTTGCAAACTCCAGAGGTGACACTTTCATTTCCCCTTACTCCTCACGTCACACAGTTGTTAATGTCTGAGTTGGGTCACGCCCTTCCAATTGCTATAGATCCGTAATGCATCTTACGGCTGTGCCTGCCACCTGTATGGTGAGGAATTCCACATTGGGGAGTAGTAACAACTAGGGTAGGGTAGCTGACTGCTTATTGTGATCATTCATCTTTTGGTTTCCTGTAGCTTTGCTCTCTTTTACAAACCCAGTGAACATACATATATTTCCTATTTCAAAGAAATTCGAACAATACATATAAGACCCAAGTTCAAAAGATCCTCAACAATTCAACTTCTCTGGTTGACATTAAGGCACCTACCCCCAATAGGGGCCTTAACTCTCACATTTTACAGTTCCATGACCTCCATTTTTCAGGAGCAAAATCCTTTTAACAGGTTTTATAACACCGGAATTTTGGAATCTGCGCATAAAGATCAGTAGTATGGGATACAAGTGCCAGTGAGGCGACGCTGGTAACAATCACGCTCAAATGGTGCTATTTATGTGCCACTGGCATGGAAGCCAGACAGCTGCTCTGGCAATGATCACGCTTAGTCGGTGCTCGTGCCATTACAATTTCGATTTCACTTGCCCCAACAGATCTTCACAAACCAAGTTTAGTGTCTAAGGAAGGAGAAGTTGGCATGGGTGCCAGTCGTCAAATTTGGTTCGATTTCGATTTCACTTGCCTCAACAGGTCTTCGCAAGCAGAGTTTAGTGTCCAATGAAGGTATGCATAAGTGGGCTGGCTACTCCCCTGGCAGAGGCCTTGGATTATGGTCTCACTTGGCTTGCCGGGTCTTCTCACGCACAGCATATTTCCAAAGGTCTCGGTCACAAGTCATTGTTGCTTCTTGAGAATGGCTGACAGACACAAAAAAACATGAGAAAGGAAATGGTCTCTCTTATATAGACTATGCCAGAAAGTAGGTCCAATCCTAAACAAAGGACTGACTTTTCCGTTACCAGCAAAGGTCTTTGAAAGTCAAATGTTTCCCATTAATTATCTGGTGTGAAGTTACAAACAAAGGATTTCTTGGTTGCTTGACAAGCAACAAGTGAGTGGATCTGGTTTCGAATCTCAGGAAGGCAGGGCCAAGTGAGGTCCCAACAAATGTATGTATGTAAGCATGTATGTATGCATGTCTTGAGCCCTTAACCCCCACTGCAGGGTGCACTATTGTGACATGCAGCATCTAGGTCACTTTTACACACAGTGGAGCTTAACCTTCTTCAGGTCTAACCACACTGAATCAACAAAATGCTGTAAATGATTTACAACTTGATAAATATAATTCTCGTCTGGTAATCCTGTATTTATCTACAAACATCCATGTTTATTATACTTGCAAGAGAAATATTAAGTATTATAGATTAAACCTTCATGAATTCAGAGCTTTCAATTACTAAACCTATGAACAAGCAAAAGTGTGCATGTATGGACATGAAATGATGATTATGATGATAACACATATGCACATGTATGCATATCTACAAATATACACTCATATATATACATACATACAAACAGACACATATATACCTATACGTACATATATTTATACATATACATGTATGTGTGTGTACATACATACATATACAATACAGACATTAAATAGACACATATGATCATGTATGTATGTATTGCATCATCTTATAAATAATGTAGGTTTTTTTTTTACACCTCTTTTATTTTTCACAATTAAGATGAACAAAGTTCTTTTTTAATCTAAAATATACTCTCCTTCATTTTCTACAATGCTCTTCCCTCTATCTGGTAGACTTGCAAAGCCCCTCTTCCAAAATTCACTTGTCCGTGACAAAAAATACTCCTCCAGTACTGTTCTGACCTCATCTACAGAATTCATATTTTTACTGTCCACATGATTTTGAAAACTGCAGAATAAAGGATAATCAGATGGAGCAATGTCTGGCGAATATGGTGGGTGGGGCATCGTTTCCCATTCAAACTGCTCCAGCCTTTGGAATTTCATCCTTGCTGTATGTGGCTAAGCATTATCCTGATGGAAGAACACCTTTCGACTTGAAACCAAAGATTGTCATTTTTTTCTAGTGCTGGTGTCAATGTATGGTTGAATGACCAAATCCACGCTTCACTACTGGTTCCTCAACAGTTACAATGGGGTTTTGTTCCACCAGGGTTTGCAGGATGTCCTTGTTGAGCTCCACAGACCTTCCGGTCTTCTAGGCTGTAGTTTCTGGCTCAAAATTTCTGTATCCACCATTGACGCTGGCTTATGCTTATTGTCCAATCACCAAATACTGCATTAATATTCCTTTCACTTTTCATTGCTTTGTTGCTTTTATTGAACTCATAAAGCAAAATATACCGAACGTGCTCCTTTGCAACTTCCATTATAGTTTTGAAAAAATAACTGTTAAAATCGAACTGCACTCTTCAAAACTTGCACTAAGAATGATGAGGTAAAATTATTACCTGCTTTTATAGCAAGTTGGTGCAGGTAGTTTATCCCCCTTCCCACCACCACTTTTAGTTTATGCAATTGAAAAAAAAAGGCATTATTTATGGGATCACCCAATATGTATTCATATACTACTGTAGACGTGACTCACAGTCACATATATCCTAAAGGTAAGTTATAAGCCATAACTAATCATTTCGTCACGCAGGTAGACATTAACAGAAAGATACGCCCAGTCAAGAGAATAACAACTGAATATTTAGACAAGAAGTTCAGACCAAAATTGAAGGAATAAATCATTTTCTATTACATGGAGTATTTGGAATTGCATGTTAACCTTTTGAAGATATGGAATTTTTAAATGAAGAGGGGCAAACATGGGTCCATGGTGAAGAAGTCTGCTTCCTAACCACATGGCTACAGGTTCAGGCCCATTGCATGGCATCTTGGGTGAATGTTTTCTACTACAACCCCAGGCCAAACAAAGCTTTGTGAGTGGATTTGATAGACAGAAACTAAAAGAAGCCTGTCATGCATGCATGCATATATGCATGCATGTATGTATGTGTGTGTACATACATATATACATATGTTGTTGTTGGCACTCCGTCGCTTACGACGTCGAGGGTTCCAGTTGATCCGATCAACGGAACAGCCTGTTCGTGAAATTAACGTGCAAGTGGCTGAGCACTCCACAGACACGTGTACCCTTTAAACGTAGTTCTCGGGGATATTCAGCGTGACACAGTGTGACAAGGCTGGCCCTTTGAATTACGGGCACAACAGAAACAGGAAGAAAGAGTGAGAGAAAGTTGTGGTGAAAGAGTACAGCAGGGTTCGTCACCATCCCCTGCCAGAGCCTCGTGGAGCTTTAGGTGTTTTCGCTCAATAAACACTCACAACGCCCGGTCTGGGAATCGAAACCGCAATCCTATGACCGTGAGTCTGCTGCCCTAACCACTGGGCCATTGCGCCTCCACACATATGTATGTCCATGTGTATCTATGTATGTACATATGTAAGTACGTATGTACATGTATGTGTATGTATGATTTTCCTTGAGTATATGTAAGTTCTTCTAGAGAGATCAAGAAGAACATAAATAAAGAGATTTTCTTGGTTGCTAGGAAAGCGACAAGACTTTCTACAAATGTCAGGCAGCTGAAGTACACGACTCCAAAAGTTTTTTCTAGTCACAGGAACACCAGAAAAAGCAACAAGACTTCTTTTTGTACCCCCCACCTCCACCCTTTTTTTTTTTCATTTTTTTTTTTTTCTACACAAACCCCCGTTTTCGGCTACGGAGAATATGAATCTGCAAAAAAATTGGCAAAAATCGGCACTTTGAAATTACCCCCACCCTAATTTCTTCGTTTTATTTTTACTTTTTTCAGAAATTTTTTTTTTTTCGGGAAAAATACGAAGATTATGATTCTGATAAAAATTTTTGTAAAATTTCAATTAGAAAAAAAGAGAAAAATTGCCCCTCCCCTCCTCTTGGAGTGTACGGTTACTTTTTTCAGAATTTTTTTCTTTCTTTTTTTTTTTTTTAAATATGCGGAAAAAATACGGAGATTATGATTCTGAAAAAAATTTTGCCAAAAAGCTCTTCTGTGGCTTACAGCTCGATTCATACACAACAAACGGATCATACGAAGCTGCAGTAACAAATCCGGTCAAAGTAATTGATGAAAAGAAATGATAAAGTCTGTGTGGAACATTTACTCCTGGAAAACGTACCAGTTCCTTCTTTGGTAAAATAAAACTCATTCCAGCTAGAATAAGATTTTACCTATACATATTTAGCCACTGAAGTTTGCACCTTTACATTAAACATCTCTCTTTCAAACCTACTCCATCTGCCGGGCAATATCCTCTCCCTCTAAGGTGACGAGCTAGCAAAATGCCGAGTGAAATTTCGTCCGTCTTCGTGTTCTGAGTTCGAATTCCGCCGGGGTCGACTTTGCCTTTCATCCTTTTCGGGCCGATAAAATAAGTACCAGTTACGCACTGGGGTCGATATAATCGACTCGCCCCCTCCCTCTCGAACTTGCTGGCTTTGTGCTAAAATCTGAAACCACTATATTCTCTCTTGCTCGACAATTTAATTGTTCTTTCTCTTCCCCCCCCCCCTCTGCTCGCTTTCTTACTCTCTTATAACAAATCGAATGCTCGCCAAACTCTTTCTCAGCAGTTTAATTCAGCTCGCACTCTCTCACTCCTCTCCCCCTCTCTATCACCAGTTTCATTCTACTCTCTCTCTCTCTCTCTCGCCCTCAACACTTTCATTTTTCAGCTGTCGCTCCGCACTTCGTTCGCGGTTTTGTTACTGTTCAGTTCGCGATGGAAGGTGTCTTCAAGTAAGTTTATAGGCTGTTATATATCTACTAATACTATCACCACTAATGTTATTATTATATTTTGTTTGTTCTGCTCTGATCTATTATAATTTACTTAACTATCACGTCTCTCCAGCATAGCCATCTCGTTTTGTATTTTTTTAGGACCACATCGTCCGATGTGCCCGGTCTTTTTCTGTGAGAGAGAGATTTGGCTGCTATTTTTATATGTGCGACCACTTAAGGGTTCCCTTATTGGTTTACGTTGTTTACATGACTACATGGTCCAATGTCTTCGGTCTTATTTTCTTAATGCGATAGAGATTCTGCTACTATTTTTAAAATATCAGCAACCATTTGATGGTTACTTCAGTTTATGTTTTTTAGGGCCCAAGGTCAGTCCTTGTCCCAGCAAGTTGCTATTCATTATTATATCAGGGTCTGCCTTTATTCATTTAATTGAGACTTTTTAACCGCCCTCTGACTTTAATATTCCTTTCAGTTTTATGTTTTCGTTTTGAATATCGCATTGAAAAATATTTGAATTTTTTTCTTTTAACAAGATAAAAATTAATTACAAACATTTATAAGAAATCTTAATCTAATGCTTTTATAATCTAATGTATTTATGGGTATCTGAGAAAATCTACCCAGGTTCTGACCGGGACATACAAAACATAATAAAATAATGGGGAAGATTTCTCACAGCTAGAATCTTTTTGGTAAAGTTATGTGATTTGTATGTTTACAACCAGTTCCTAGAACAACCAAACGGGACCTCATAAAAACGGCTAATTGCAACCCATCCGATTTTAAAGCAAATCGTTATTTTACATGACTGACTCTTAAGGTGATTTAAACTGAGTTAATTATTATTTTATGGTATAAAATATTTAATTCATAATCGTTAGTCTGACGAAATATAATTTTGTTTCACCTAAATTATCTCAAGTTCTTTATTTTACGTGGCCAGATCTTGTCAACTCCTGGAATATTTTATGGAACATTGATAGAAAACAGCACACGACTTTTTTGTAATACATTCGGGGAGTCCACTGCACATGTAGCATAAATAATTATGAGAAAATTAAGAAACCAATCTGTTATCATTAACTAAACCGATTATATATTTTATAAACAATAAACAAAGATGTTTTATATAAAACACCATACTTTAGAATTTTGGTGGACATTTGCAGATTCCATCACATGTTTAGTGCAAATAATTTTTGAGCAAACGAAGGAACGGTCAGTTATTAACACTAATTAAACTGATTTAATTGCTGTTGTAGATTATGTTTTGTAAACAATAAAACATGACACTTTAGAAGTTTTGTAGATATTCGTTGAATCTAGCATATTGTCCCTGTTTTGTACTGGAGGTCGTTGACCGATTTTTGGGACATTTTGGGGGTGTAATTCATCATTTTCCTAATAATTCTCTCTACTAAAGGCACAAAACCTGAAATTTGGGAGGCGGGGACAAATCGATTTCATCGACCCGTACTTGACTGGTACTTATTTTATCAACCCCGGAAAGGATGAAAGGCAAAGTCTACATCAGTGGAGTAATAATAAAAATGATGATAAAATAATAAAAATAATCCTTTTTTCTAAATTTAAGACAGATTATTGTACGTGAGATATTTTGTGTACTTCGAAGTTAACCTCGGCGGAACGAAACTGAATTTATAAGGCATTTTCCCCGGTGCTCCACTATTTTCAGTCAATCGATTTGTTTATATAAATCATTTGTAAAATAATTTCACCGCATTCCAGGAATGTACCACCCACTTTAAACAGATAATGAATGAGCCTCTACGTTATCGTTTAAAGTACTAGAAATAGCTGTCAAATCACTTTTAAATCTTACTTCGACATCTTAAGAAAAGAAAAAGATGCTTTAAATAATGTAGTCTTATACTCCCCACCACACGAAAATGATCGGATGGTTATAACTAGGATGCTTTAAATCAGTGTTTCTTAAACTGGGGTCCGCGGTCCCTCAGAGCGGTGCTACTCAAAGTGGTGGTCCGCGGACCAGTGCCGGTCCGCGAGCCATCAGCTGCCGGTACACGGCGAGTTTCCAGAAAAGAAACATTATAAATTGCTTATGTAATATTGTATTATTTGTTTACAAGATAAATATAAGATTTAAAAAATTGTCAACTTTTATTATATTCATTATGTGGCAAAATTTCGATATAAGATCGCCTAAGAATTGGCGGTACGCCACATCAGATAGTTTGAGAAGCACTGCCCCAGGGGACTGCGAAGGGACGCTGAAGTATCGTGAAAATGGGGGTGACTTGAGACAGTTAAGTTTTAAAATTTCAAGGTTTTCAATTTTCTGCATGCTATCATCCTTTTCTGTCGTTGGCCTCAACCCACGTCACTCTTACACACTCATTTGCTAATCACACTTGTACAACAAGTATGATTAACCGATAGAAAATATGCGGGTATAACGGTTGATCGTGCATGTGCTGTCGGTATTTTTCCTTTCTCATTTCTTTTATAACCAATTGATCAACTGATTCCCCATATATTCATATGCGTTTATTGTATCCCTATGGGACATTGCCTGGATTAAATTATGGGTTTTCGGGGTCGCGGGTCTATGGGCAGTGCTGTTCATAGTCCGGAAATTATGGCACACGAATGTGTCATATTTTGCATGTTGATTATCCTGCATTTTATAGGGGACCGCGAATCATCGAAAAAAAAAAAAAAACTAAGGGGACCGGTGCGTAAATTTTTTTGCAAAGTTTGAGAACCACTGTTTTAAATCGTAGGCCTGCCTGTGGAACAGTGTTATCTGGGTTTTAGCAGCAATAACTGATAACCTTTGAACTTTCCGAGTCCTCGTTTGAAATAACTTTGTTGAAAGCAAGCTAGTACATTACTGATTATTAGTTCTCAATGGCTAATTTATTTTACTAAACAAAAAAATTACCTTGGCTCATTCACTAGAGTTGTACAGTTATTTCTTTGTATATTACTTTATACATCAAAGAAAATTATAAATTTGGAGATATAAATATTTTTGCTTTCAAGTGCTAAATGAAAGATTGTTTTTTTGTTGATGGTGTTAACAGCTGAATTTGAAGAGGACACATGACGACCAGTCATGAACTAGATTTGTGGTAGGAATTCTGTGGCTTATAGCATATGTATATTGAGCTATTAGTACTGTTATGCCTAAGCCATATTATAAAAAGATATGTATGCATGCATGTTAGTCGGTCGGTCGCTTGCCATTTTGAGTTTCGCCTGGTGCACAGTATCTGTAAGCAAGTTACAACTTAACTCAATCAAAATCTCTACTACAGTATCCAATACTCTTGTTTTGTTTTTTCTGTTCATATGATATTCAGCACTAAACAGATATAGTACTGGCAAAAATGTAGTTGAAACCGAGTTTATGTCTGACACAAGATGTAGACCAGGGGATCTCCAAAGTGGTCGATGGGATTATTCAAGGATTCAATAAATGCACATCTACTTTATTATTATTTATTTTCTTGTACATGCCTGGGGGTCGATGAGGGGTCAAGGATTCCATGAAGGGGTCGATGAGGCGTCAGGGATTCCATGAAGGGGTCGATGAGGCGTCAAGGATTCCATGAAGGGGTCGATGAGGCGTCAAGGATTCCATGAAGGGATCGATGAGGGGTCAAGGATTCCATGAAGGGGTCGATGAGGGGTCAAGGATTCCATGAAGGGATCGATGAGGCGTCAATGATTCCAAGAAGAGGTCGATGGCCTGAAAAGTTTGGGGACCCCCTGATGTAGACGTACTTGGGACCCACTACCGCTACCACTCCTAGACTAGGGTTTAAAATTGAGGTCAGAAGACACTTGTGATCAGCATGTTGGCAATCACATGCAAAGAACCACGTGATTTTAGTTTTGATGTAAGAGCTCTAAAGTTCATTTACTGTCTGTGGTCGGTACTTTCTCGGCGTGGTATCAGTAAAGTGCTTTGTGATATCTCTTCCAGTTCTTTATGTTCTGAATTCAAATCGCACCGAGGTCAACTCTGCTTTTTATCCCTCTGAAGGTAATAATGGGTACTAGTCGGTACTAGTGGGATACAAGGGTCCCGAAATATTCTTTTCTACTCTAGTCACAAGGCCTGAAATTTTTGGTAGTGGAAGCAGTCGATTAGAGTGACCCCAGTACGCAACTGGTTCTTAATTTATCGACACCGAAACGATGAAAGGCAAAGTCGACCTCGGCGGAATTTGAACTCAGAACGTAACGGCAGACGAAATACCGTTAAGCATTTCGTCCGGCGTGCTAACGTTTCTGCCAGCTTGCCGCTTTAGGGGTCCCAAAATATTGACTTACCGATACAAGGGGCTTGACAATATCCTCAGTGAATGAATTCTTGGTTGTTTTTAATCTAGTTTTTTTTTTACAAAATATATTTGTTTATTGTATTGTGATGGAAATAATTATAAAACAATAAACTAAATATGTTTAAGGCGTTTCGTAATGTTTAATTTCCTCCCCTCAAGACTACTGACCTTGTTCCTAAATCAGAAAACGCACTTTCTTTTTTTTTTTTTTTTTTTTGAAACGATCATCTGTCACTTTTGACGAACCCCTAAGTTATAGGGACATAAACAAACTAAATTGCCAAAGGTCACAATCACTTGTCCTCACTTCCATGAAACCCAACATTAAACATGCGTAACCTTAATGTAGGTCTCAGGGAGATTCAGCATAACACAGAATGTGACAAAACTGGCCCTTTGAAATGCAGGTAGAACTCATTTTTGTCAGCTGAGTGGACTGGAGCAATGTGAAATAAAGTGTCTCGCTCAAGGAGACAATGTGCTGCCAGGAATTGAACTTTCGGCCTTACAACCATGAGTCAAATACCCTTATCACTGAGCCATGCTTCAAAATGGGCTGAGCAAGGAGTCATGAGTTGGAAGAGATGGTGAGGTGCAGCATGTGTGTAATCATCATCATCGTCCTCGTTTAACGTCCGCTTTCCATGCTAGCATGGGTTGGATGATTTGACTGAGGACTGGTGGACCAGGAGGCGACACCAGGCTCCAATCTGATTTGGCAGAGATTCTACAGCTGGATGCCCTTCCTAACGCCAACCACTCCGGGTTGTGTGTCTTTATTTGTGTTTGTCCTCACAGCCAGATGTGTTATTGCAGAATATTGGAAAGAAATGAGATTCGTTTACAACAATCACACAATATCAAGACAAGGACACACACACACACACACACACACACACACACATTGGGCTTCTTTTCAATTTCCGTCTGTCAGATCCTCTCAGAAGGCTTTGGTCAGCCTGAGTCTATAGCAGAAGACACTTGCCCAAGGTGTGATACAGTGGGATTGAACCCAGAAGCATGTGGTTGAAAAGTATTCTCTTACCACAGTATTAACTGCGTAATAAGGGGAAATGATTTCATTATGATACATAATAGATGAAACTCAGTAAGAATAGCTCAGAGTAGGTTCGTTTTAATGGTTTCAAAGTGGTGTGGCCCAATTAAATGGTTTCAAATTGGTGTGGTCTAATTACCATGGCCCTAAATTATATGTCTAATTGTAATTATCCTTTTTCAGCATGTGTAACCTATTATTGTTTAGGTGTGTGCGTTGTGTGTGTATATATATATATATATATATTATAGATATAGATATAGATATATATTATCCAAAATGTATGCTATTAAATGTTCATCACGGCTGATCTTACCAATTGGTTTTGTGTAAAGAATACATTGGAGTGTTAGGTAACAATCTGATTATATAACTTTACACTCATCAGAGTTAACCGATATGGAAGAGAATATGGTGGCTGCTTTCTATTATCGGAGGTGCTTTCTTTCAAAGCCCAAACATGCTTGGCTAGAGTTGTGGTGTTACATCTCTCTGGGATGTTGAAGGAGGACTTTTGGTTATTAAAGCGGGTTCTGAAGGGGCCTTCCGTTGCCCCCACATACTTCCACATTCTTGGTTGTCCATTGGGTCCCCTTCAAGGTGATGCTCCAGCACAGCCACAGTCAAATGACTGAAAAAAAGTAAAAGAATAAAAGAATATAAATACATATATATATTTACATGAAGTTAAATATCTCCAGTCATAGAGTGACCAATGGTTTTGCATCCATAAAGCGCTTAGCTTTATCAATGACTTCACAGACTCCAGTGGCTGGAGGCATATATCAGGTAAAGACATTACTGCCCTAATGTTTAGTGTGTGCGTCTTTTTTGGATATGTGATCCACTGACAATATCTATCTGTACTTATAGAACTGAGTTTGTGTGTGCATGTGTAGGCATTTATGTTTTTTTATAGAAATCCACATTCAATGTGTGATTGACCTGGTTGTTGACAACTTTGCACCAGCATGACCGCAGCCACTTGGCTGAAACACATAAATAAAAAATATATTGCTTGGTCCACATTTTTCTGTAAGAAGCTTAGTCATGACCATTTCCTGACAGTAAATGTAATCTTGAGATGAAAACTTCTATGGATGTTTGTTTGCCTTCAAAGAATCATTAATATATTGTTTTAATTTCTTATTCAGGTACATTGACGATAATGCCGACCGTTTTATTAAACGGCTTGGCACTGCTGTGGCCATTCCTAGTGTGTCAGCATCTGTGAAACTGAGGCCAGAAGTTAGAAGAATGGTTGAATGGACAAAAGCTGTAAGAGAAATTATTTTAAATGAATCTGTTTTCTTTGTTTTTTGTTTTTTTCTACTCTTATAGTTTTCTTTAGGTTAAACATCTAATAGAAAATTAATGCCTTTGGGATGAGGATCTTTTATAGATTGAGCAGAATGAGCTAGAAATACAGAGAAACAAATGCTGCAATACTAGAAAAACTGAGTCCAAATACACCCAATACTGACACTCAACTCAGTAAAACTATTATATTCTGAGCATACTTTGTGCAATGAGTTGTTTCCTAAGACCATTCTAATGAGAAATGTGGAGGGGAAAAGAGCAAGGTGTTAGAGAGGTTTGTGGATTGATGGCATCAAAGAATGGACTAGAAAGAGGACCTTGGCTAATTGTATGAGTTTGCGAAACAAAGGAGGAAATGGAGATCCTTGGTAAGCTGGCTCCTGGACACAGGGAGGACACTGGGATGATGGCTGATGAGGCTTGGCACATTACACTGATTTCTTAATTCTGCAAATCTGAAGAAAATATTTCATTTTTACTTTACCATTGATTAATTTGTGTCTGAGTATCTGTAAGGATAAAAAAAACTTAACTAAGGGTTCTCATGCATGATTCACATCTTGGCCCTTTAGCGTTTAAGCCAGCTGTATCCTACCAAAATATTCTCCCTGTTTTATATTCAAAACTGGCCAGATCTGACCTCTCACACCTACCCTAGAATGTCATTCTAAATATAAACAACCACATCATCGAAACCTTGAAACCACAAAGAGAATGAATAATTCAAAACAATACGTGGCTGTGTGGTTAGTAGCTTGCTTCCCAACCACATGGTTCCAGGTTCAGTCCCACTGTGTGGCACCTTGGGCAAGTGTCTTCTACTATAGCTTTGGGCCAACAACCAAAGCCTTGTGAGTGGATTTGGTAGACGAAGACTGAAAGAAGCCCATCATATATATGTATGTATGTGTGTGTTTCTGTATTTGTCTCCCACCATCGCTTGACAACCGATGCTGGTGTTTACATCCCCAATAGTTTAGCGGTTCAACAATAGAGACCGATAGAATAAGTACTAGGCTTACAAAGAATAAGTCCAGGGGTCGATTTGTTCGACTAAAGGCGGTGCTCCAGCATGGCCGCAGTCAAATGACTGAAACAAGTAGAAGAATAAAAGAACATGAATTAAATAAACATTATATTTGACAGAGTAATCTGAATGTTAAAGGGTTAAATATTCTGACTTTCGTCTTGTTAGAAAAATGTAAGTTTGCCTTCACACAATCGTAGACATACTGTACAAGACCTAACAATCGTACTTCTCGATATTTTCCAACCATAAACGTGTTTTAATATAATGATGTGTTATATTTTATTTGAAAGGAAATGGAGAAACTTCATATTCAAACTGAATTACTGGAACTTGGAGATCAAGTCCACCCATCCTCAGAAGTCCTTAAACTTCCTCCTGTGATTTTCGGACAACTTGGTAAGGATCCTAAAAAGAAAACCTTGGTAGTGTATGGACATCTTGATGTACAACCAGCGAATAAGGTTGGTTTTATTTTAGTTTATTTCTGTTAAACTTTATTTTATGCCACCCAGCACATTGTAAAGTGGTTAGCGTCAGGAAGGACATCCAGCCATAGAAACCATGCCACAACAGACAACTGGAGTCTGGACAGCTCCTGATAAACTGTCCAATTCATGCCAGCATGGAATATGGACATTATATGATGATGCTGGGGGAGGGGGGGTCAATGAAGAAGAAGAAGAATTGAACCTATCTCTTGAATCTGTTTTAAAAAATGATTTAAACATATACAGTTGTGTCCACTTTTTCAAAGCCACTTTCATTTTGTCATCAAATTGTCCCCAAGACTCAGACTGTCTTTGGTTTGATTGAGCTGTGAAAGTCAGAAGGCACCGGACGTGTAGAAGCCACTGACCAGCCCAATTCACCTCTTGCTTGATTTGTCACCAAAGACGTATGGTTGCACATTGTCATAGTAAATATTGATTGTTTTCCTGATTCTTGTTCATTCTCTTCTTCCTCATGGCTTCTCTAAGCTTATTCAATGCCTCAATACACTGTCCTTTGTTCATGATGAAGCCATGTTCCTGAAAATCACGGAAACTGACACCTTTTCATCCAAAATGACAGCCACTATGTCTTTCTGTGCCAATTGCTGGCTCTTGAAATTCTTAGGCCTTGGAGAAGAGGTGTGATGCCTTTCCAGGGACAAAGCCTTTATGCTCAGGTGATAAAGATATGCTCATGTTTCATTCCCTGTCACCAGATCAGGTAAAAAAGTGTTTTCATTCACTTCAAACGCTTCCAGGCAGATCAGAGCAGACTGCCCCTTTTCTCTTCCTCAAATTGGGTTTTAGCTGCATGGTACTCACTTTGCATACACTCTTCGATTTCTAGAGTCTTCCGCCAACTTCTGTAAAGCATTGTGACCACAGTTCAGTTCTGTGCAGCAAGTTCATAGATTGTAACTTTTCTGTCCGTGCAAATCAATTTAGCCATTCACTGGTCATTCAGGTCAGTGATCGCAGTGGTTTGTCTCCCTTTAACTGGCTTGTCTTTAATGCGGAGATTTCTTTTACTTGAAAATTTTCGTCCATTTCTGCACATTGCTCTCCACACTTCTTTCGCTGAAGTTGGGTGTCAGTTGCTGAAGTACGCACTCTGCATATACTTTTCAATTTCCAGAGTCTTTCACCATCTTCTCTACTGTATTGTGACTTTTCTCTCCGTTCAAATAATTTTATTCATTCGCTGATGGTTCATGTGATCGCAATGGATTATCTCCCCTTTAGTGGCATGTCTTCAATGCGGGTTTCTTTTGAAATTTTTCATCCATCTGTACACTTTGCTTATGTCGTTGATTCTATCCGCCTTCATCACGAACTCAGTGAAAGCTCGTTGCTTCTGCTTGAAACCTGTTATTTACTGGGAGCAAAGAACAGAAAAGAAAGATTCTATCGGAGGAGAGAGTTAGTCTATCAAAATATGCAATTCGCACAACTTATGTCAGTTAATGAAAAGTTGTGTGTTTTTGTGTAGGTGCGGCCGTGGCTGTGTGAAGAAGTTTGCTTCCTAGCCACATGGTTTCAGGTTCTGTTTCATTGCGAGGCACCAGTGTCTTCTATAGCCCTTGGATGACCAAAGCCTTGTGAGTGGATTTGGTAGATGGAAACTGAAAGAAACCTCTCGTGTGTGTGTGAATGTGTCCTTACATGATAGTTGTAAAAAAGTGTCCTAGTTACGTAAGCAGTGTCTTTCGTTTCCAATCTTCCGTGGAAACGTATCTAGTCATGCGAAAATATTACCTCTCAGGGGCATCCAGCTGTAGTAAATCTGCCTCAGCAAATTCCATATGGAAAAGTGGATGTTAAACATCGATGGTGATGAAGGAATAGGCTTCTGCTATGTGACTGGTTTTCTCTGTTTAACTTATGACTTCATTCAGTTCTATACTTAAGAGATGAGGACTTATGTACATTATTTACATTTGATGGATATTTGTCCTCATCTTGTTTGTTAACACAAAGTATCGGCTGATATACCCTCCAGCCTTCATGAGGTGTCTTGGGGAAATTTCAAACCTGGGTTCTCATTCCTAAGGTATTTTTCGATGTTGTTGTTGTTGTCGTTGTCGTCGTCGTCGTTCAGGTCACTACCTAGAATCAAACTCGGAATCTTGGGGTTAGTAACCCGCACTCTTAACCACTACGTCATATGCCCATAGTTCGATTCTAGGCAGTGAACCGAATAATAATATAATAATAATAATAATGATGATGATGATAATAACATCGAAAAATACCTTAGGAATGAGGACCCAGGCTCAAAATTTCCCCAAGACACCTGATGAAGGCTGGAAGGTATATCAGCTGAAATGTTGTGTTAACAAACAAGATGAGGACAAATATCCGTCAAATGTAAATAATGTTATGACTTCATTGTTTGAAATTGAATAATTACTAAATTTGTAATTTTTTTTTTCTCTTTATTAGTCTGATGGCTGGAATACAGAGCCATTTGTTTTAACAGAAATTGACGGCAAGTTATTTGGGAGAGGATCAACTGATGATAAGGTAAGCTGGGTACTTCATTTCTGGATGAGTGAATTTGTGGGAAATTAAAAAAAAAACGAGGTGCAGGCATGGTTGTGTTGGTTGAGAAGTTTGCTTCCCATCAACCTGGTATCAGGTTCAGATTCACTGCATAGCACCTTGGGCAAGTAGTTTTTTTTTCTAACATAGAACTGGACCAACCAACGTCTTGTGAGTGTATTTCGTAGACAAAAAATTGCATGGAACCCTTAACGTAATTGTCAAGGAGATTCAGTGTGACACAGGATGTGACAAGGCTGGTCCCTTTTAGATTACAGGTACAGCTCATTGTTGCCAGCTGAAATGACTGAAGCAATGTGAAAATTAAGTGTCTTGCTCAAGGAAACAATGTGCCACCAGGAATCGAACTCACAGCCTTATGATTGTGAGCCAAATACCTCTGACCACTAAGCCATGCACCTTCACAGGGTACATTAACTTAACCGACTAAATACCACAAGGTATTTTTGTTTAATCCACTGATTTATCAGCCTTGCTAACATACAGTGTGTGTGTGTGTGTGTGTGTGTGTGCATGCATTTGGCAGCATGCATTCATACACATGAGCTTCCAAACGGTCTCCACTGACCAGTTTCCACTCACAAAACATTTGTTAACCACAGTCTATGGGAGATGATATTTTTCCCTTGCTGGGTGGGTGGTTGGTGTTAGGAAGGACATCCAGCTGTAAAAACCCTGCCAAAACAGACACAGAAGTCTGGTGCAGGCTTCTGCCTGGACAGCTTCTCTCAGACTGTCCAACCCATGCCAGCACAAACCAGACATTAAACGGTGGTGGTGGTGGTGGCAGCGGTGGCGATGATGATGATGATGAATCCAACCTGGAACCGTTTTACTCTTTGAATTGTTGCATATTCTTTACTATGTATCATTGTTTAACGTCCGCTTTCCATGCTAGCATGGGTTGGACGATTTGACTGAGGACTGACGAACCAGATGGCTACACTAGGCTCCAATGTATATATTTCTTTATAATTTCAGGGACCAGTTCTTGGTTGGTTGAACACTATTGAAGCTTTCCAAAATCAGAAAATTGACATTCCTGTCAATTTAAAAGTAAGACATTAGTTTTTTTGTTGTTTTTTTTCTCACACCTTAATTAAACTTTAATCTACCTTTATTCCTTCAATTCTATTGTTGATATGTATTGCTATCCTTAATAACTACTTTTTTTGTTTGTTTCCAGTTTGTGTTTGAAGCCATGGAAGAATCTGATTCTGTTGGTCTTTCAGAACTGTTAATGTCAAAGAAAGATTCTTTTTTGAAGGTAAGGAGATGGTTTTCCTATTCCATATCCCCCACCACCTATTTTCCAACTTAGCTTCTATTAATTTCCTTCAAATTTTTGAGTTTATCTCTATTTTTTTTTTTATCCTTGTTTGTTATTTTTAGCAGTTTTATATATATCTTTTTTATTGCTGCAATATTTTTACTAACCCTAACACACACACACACAAACACACACACACACACACACTCATAGAGTTAAGCTTAAATAGTAGATAAGAACTGGTTAAAAACTAAACAGATACGTAGAGATTAGTAACCAGACGAATATGCTTGGTTGAATTGATTCTGGCTGATTTGGAAATGACAAATGAAGAGACATCTAGAAAAGCTGACAACACATAGAGCTGTGCATGTAGTTTGGTAAATATGACTGTAAGAGTATCGGCTGAATGAAATGTCACCTTTCAGTAAGTAAATTAACATTCCAGTGCAGCATCATGGATTGTGTTGTTACTATATTTCGTAGATTTGACACAGACCAATGTATAGAAATAATAAATAACATACGATGGATGATGTAACCTAGATCAGACAGTATATCTATCTGTCTATCAATCTGTCTGTCTATCTATCTATCTGTCTGTCTGTCTATCTCTCTCTCTCTCTCTCTCTCTCTCTATCTATCTATCTATCTATCTATCTATCTATCACTAAAACTGTGTGCTTGATTGCTTGCTTGCATTTGTGCTTGACTGTAATTTAATACAGCCAAACCGGTGCATAATGGAAAAATACTCTGAAAGTATAAAGTACCCTTTTAATGAGAATATAAATGGCATAAAACAAGTTTCGTGTAAATTGGACCACGGCTTCCCGAGATACGGGATTTTTTAGTGCAACTGGAGTTATTGCCCTTTACTGTGAACAACGGTATAGTTTTGTTGGCAAAACTACAGTTGTGTACCCCCCACCCCTGACTTTGTTGCCTCATAACTTCCAGAGATACTTTTGATACTTTTGAAAGAATACTACTTAGATGCGGTGGATTCAGTGTATATAAGGATTTATGAGAAAGATTTTTTTCGAGGGGGTAGGGAGAGGAGTTTTGGAAAATTCACAGAATCTGAATTTTTTTCCCTCATAACTTTCAGGAAAATGGGTATCTTTTAATGAAATTTTATATATATACCTTTCAAATGACATAGATTACGATTATAAAGAAATTTGTGGGGAAAATTTTTTCGTGGGGATGTGGGCTGAGTTTCAGATCAGGAAGGCCAAATAAGTTGGAACTATTCCATTTTGATGGGGATTTTTTTTAGAAGAACAGGGTAGGTCTTTGATATCTGTCTTTTCATGCATAGTAACATGTTTCTGTTCCATTTGTAGGATATTGATTTCGTCTGCATCTCTGATAATTACTGGCTTGGAAAGAATAAACCCTGCTTGACTTATGGACTTCGGTAAGGATAATTAATGAACCATATTTAATATTTTTTTCAAATATTAATTAATTATGTAATTTTAACTAGTAAGATAAGATTTACTTGCTTATGATTAACAAAATTAGATTCATATGATGCAAAAAGTTTTCTGTAAACATTTTTGCCATGGGAAAATTTACCGTAAGAAAATTTACAGCAAGACAAATTCACCATATGGACAATGATAAAAGCATATTTTATCAGCATTTTTGAAAAAGAATCGATAAAAAGGTTCATAAAAACATTAAATGAGCAAATCTTTATTCAATGTCCAAAAGTACGGTGAAGTCATTTAAAATCTATGAAAATTCCAAGCAATGCTGTACAAATAATGTATCTTATCTTGTGGATTGTATTGCAGTATTTGTCGGTGAATTTTATGCCAGCAATATTTCTTACTGTGAATATTCCTACAGCAAAGATGTTTATGACAAAATTTCCAATATCCCTTTGATGTAGTAGAATGTCTTTGTGATAGATTCATCAGATATTAGTCATTGGTATTGTTCAAGATAGATAAATAGGTAGAAAGATGCTTTAATCTTGGCCATAGATTCAATAAGATTCAGGGTGTTTTTAATTAATGAATGGAATAACTAATTGTAGAATTTTGTCATTACCATCATCATCATTATCATTTAACCCTTTCGTTACCGTATTTATTTTGAGAAGCTCTGTGTTTCTTTCAATTACTTCAAATATAACAAAGAATTTAGTAAAATGATTTAGTTATCATTAAGCTAGTGTTAGGAACATAAATTGTGACTAAGATTTGATGGAAGATTTTAATTCAAAACATATGAAAACAAGACATTTGTACTACAGAGTCAGAGGTGGTTTCAGCCGGGTTGGTAACGAAAGGGTTAATGTCCATTAGTAAAATTTATTCAAAGAATATATAAACAATTTATATGTGCTGTATAAAGCACTGATACTGGTGCTACGTAAACAAGGCCCCTAGTACACTCTGCAAAGTGGTTGGCAATAAGAAGGGCATCCAGCTGTAGAAACAGGTGCAGCCCTCTGGCTTGATAATCGTCCAACCCATACCAGCATGGAAAATGGACATTAAATGATAATGATGATATGTAGTTTCTAAGTTTTGTGAAATAACTGATAACTGTTTCTCAAAACTCTTGTGAACAGTATGTATTTTAAGAATTTGTCATTTGTAACATGTTTGCTTTTGAAGTGTTCAGTGTGTCTGTGTAATCAATTATGTAATGACAATGATCCTGATAGAGATGCCAGGTAGTTGTAATTCACCCAAAGTGGGTGCGATATACTAGCACCCAATTTGGTAAAATTTCACAGAAGACTTGTAAAGACCAGAGCATTATGTTTGATGTTAGAATATGAAAATGTTATCTTTGGTTCAATCAAATCAAATTTTGGAAATTTTTCTTACATTGACAAAATATCTAGTTTATATCTTAAGGAAAATAGGATGTTTATCTGTACCACGTGAATTAGTGATGCCAATAAATTAAAATAGCAATATTTCTAATCTCTTTCAGTGGGGTTTGTTACTTCTACGTTGAAGTAGAATGTTCGTCTAAAGATTTACATTCCGGTGTGTTTGGTGGTTCTGTGTAAGTACTTCTGTGTTTCAATTGTTTATTTTATTATTATTTGGTATCTCTTCACCAACATAGATAATATGGCATTTTTTAAAACTTTCATCATCATCATCATCATCACTGTCATTTCCTGATAATTACTGTCTCAAGTCCCAGAACTCAAAGAGCCAAGTTACCAAGTTTCCATGGTAATGGATGGTGACATTCCTTCTGAACAGGACACCATTCCATTGCAGGACATCATTCTCATTTACAGGGGAGTGGACTGGAATAACATGAAATGAAATGTTTTGCTCATTTACACAACACACTACTCAGTCCAGGAATCGAAACCTTGTTCTTATGATCATCAATGTAACACTCTTTCCTAAACGCTTTGTGCCGTCACTTTGGTTTTTAAACTTTTGAAATTTACATATTGTTGAACCAAGTCCTTTTGAAGCTATATATATATATATATATATATATATATATATATCATCATCATTTAACGTCCGTTTTCCAAGCTGGCATGGGTTGGATGGTTTGACTGCGGTCTGGAGATCTAGTGCAACAGGCTCCAATCTGATCTAGCAATAGTTTTACAGCTAGATGCCCTTCCTAACACCAACCACTCTGGCCCTCGTACAGGTGACACATAAAAGCACCTACTAAACTCTCGGAGTGGTTGGCGTTAGGAAGGGCATCCAGCTGTAGAAACTTTGCCAGCTCAGATTGGAGCCTGGTGCAACCTTCTGGTTCACCAGTCCTCAGTCAGACCGTCCAACCCATGCTAGCATGGAAAGTGGATGTTAAACGACGATGATGATATATATAAGCTGGCCAGTAGCGTATTTTTCTGCAATGTATGGATAATTTATTCTGATCACGCTATTTATAGCATTATCACGCATTTGAGAAATAAATTTATTTCTATATCTTATATATATATATTGTTTAATATACACAGTTTATAGGTATGAGCCACTAAAAGTTTCATAAATTTGAAGATTATCTAGGCAGGTTTTAAAATGTATCTAGTTTCTTCAAGTAACCTTCAGGTTTTACACACATGGTCTATACAAGTTACAAATCCCTGTGCCCAGAGCCTGAACACTACTTTGAGACACTAGGTTTGTTTTAAAACCCTGCCTAGATAATCATCAGTGTATGAAACTATTGATAGCTCATAACCATGAACTTTGTGTATTAATACCTTTCTCTCACCTGATAGAGTATTTCTTTTGTTGGTATTACCTTAACAGGAGAGTGAACTATATGTATGCATATATATATATATAGACCTGCCCAGTCGAAATGACTGGCTTATTATTATCGGAAATAATATAAAAGTTCAAATGTTATATATAGCAGGTTGTTTACATGTTTTATGAAGTAGTAGGTCATGTTTTATATAAAGCCACATTCCCGTGTAACAAAGCAGAAGTTCAAATAATAGAATCTGAAAGTAATACAGCTGCTCATGGTTTATTTCTTTTCCTTTTTCGGGGGGAAAGCAAAATGCTAAGAGATTTCATAAAAGTTCTAAATAGGCAATGTTAGATATCAAGAAAATGTCTGGTGAGATCATTGAAAATGGCATTTCTTCTGATGAATTTCCTTGTAACCTTATAACAGCATAGGAATTTCATGTATTGTTAATATTACTATTTATTATTGCTGTTCCATTTTGGTAAAGGTGATTGACTCAGTGGTCACAATCATGAAGGTCGTGAGTTCAATTCCAAGACCAGGCTGTGTGTTTAGTTCTTGAGCAAGACACTTTATTTCACGCTGCTCCAGTTCCCTCAGCTGTAGAAATAAGTTGTGACATCACAGGTGCCGAGCTGTGTCGGCCCCTTTTGCCTTTCCCTTGGATAACATCGGTGGCATGGAGAGGGGGAGGCTGGTATGCATGGGTGACTGCTGGTCTTCTATAAACAACTTTGCCCAGACTTGTGCCTCGGAGGGAAACTTTCTAGGTGCAATCCCATGGTTGTTCATGACTGGAAGGGGTCTTTAACCCTTTTTTTTTGTTGTTTCATCTCAGTCTGAGTTGTAGTTTTACATTACTTTCATCTCCTGTTTTATGTTAGGTTTATAGTGATGCTAATTCTGGTGGTAGATCTCCTCCATTCATGAATGAGGATTCACTTGTTTGATCTTGACTGAATTACTTGTTCCCGAATTAATAAATAAGTGGCCGAGTATTCCACAGACATGTCTTTTTTTTTTTTTTTTTTTTACCCGGGATTATTGAAGACAGACAGAATCATGGCATTTACCATATTCAACCCATCAATTTAAAAAAAAAATTCTTGGGTTTTGTACATAGATGGCAGATGTAGTTTTCCAGGCATTGTTCTATTTCGGAACAGCAATCTTGTTTTATCACATGCTTCACCTGTGCATATAGCCATTGCATTTTTGACCTCTCTGTCCATCCATACAATTGAGCAAAAAAGTGTAAACAAACAAATGTGCATGAGTACAGCACATTCGTTAAGAAGGTAAATAATGAAGTGCTTTCTTGATTAGTTTCTTCCTAATCATTGTATGCGTGCTTAATGTAATTCACAGATCAAATCAGCATGAAACCAGCAGATATTCTTTTATTCTTTTACTTCTTTCAGTCATTTGACTGTGGCCATGCTGGAGCACTGCCTTTTAGTCAAACAGGAAGGGCATCCAGCTGTAGAAACTCTGCCAAATCAGATTGGAGCCTGGTATAGCCATCTGGTTTCACTAGTCCTCAGTCAAATCGTCCAACCCATGCTAGCATGGAAAGCGGACGTTAAACGACGACGATGATGATGATGATGAAATCGAGCCCCAGGACTTATTCTTTGTAAGCCTGCTACTTATTCTATCGGTTTCTTTGGCCGAACCGCTAATTTATGGGGACGTAAACACACCAACATCGGTTGTCAAATGATGGCATTGGGGAACAAACACAGGCACACAAATACATACACAGGCACAGGAGTGGCTGTGTGGTAAGTAGCTTACTTACCAACCCCTTCAAAAAAAGAACTAAAGAATAATATCTTATTCCACCTTCCCTTTATTTATTTTCAGTCATGAAGCAATGAGTGACCTTGTCTTTTTGATGAATTCTTTGGTTGATTTGAATGGTCGTATCCTGATTCCAGGAATTTATGATTCTGTGAAATCAATCACTTCAGAAGAAAATTCCTTATATGAGAATATTGATTTTGATTTGGTAAGTCTCATGTCTTTTACTCTTCCTTTTTGTCTCGACAAAGTAAAAGTCTTGATATGCTGACTGTGAGGTTTTTGGCTGAAGTCTAGTTCAACAGCCCTTCTAAGCAGCGTTAGATGTAGTTGTGAATGCAAATGCATTGCTCCAGGTAGGAAACTATCATATTAATGACACCAGTTTAGAATGGAATCTGTTATCAAAAATGACAGCTTTGAATATGACTTTGGCATTGAAAAAAGGAAATTATTTCAGGTATTGACAAAAGGTGACGACTGAAAGAATTGACAAAAAGTGACAATTGAAAGAATTGACAAAAAGTGACAATTGAAAGAATTGACAAAAGGTGACATTTGAAAGAATTGACAAAAAGTGACAATTGAACGAATTGACAAAAGGTGACATTTGAAAGAATTGACAAAAAGTGACAATTGAAAGAATTGACAAAAGGTGACATTTGAAAGAATTGACAAAAAGTGACAATTGTAAGAATTAACAAAAGGTGACATTTGAAAGAATTGACAAAAGGTGACATTTGAAAGAATTGACAAAAAGTGACAATTGAAAGAATTGACAAAAGGTGACATTTGAAAGAATTGACAAAAGGTGACATTTGAAAGAATTGACAAAAAGTGACAATTGAAAGAATTGACAAAAGGTGACAATTGTAAGAATTAACAAAAAGTGACATTTAAAACAGTTGACTAAAAGTGGCAATTCCAAGAGTGTAATGGGAGCCTTTATGTGCCACCGGTATCTGCCATGACTGTGGTTTTACTTGGCGTGATGGGTCTTCTTCTCAAGCATGACATAATGCCAAAGGACTCTGTCGTTGCTTCCGACTTAGAGATTTTTTGCTAACTACCTCTAAAACCTTGATTATATTGAGCATCAATTGCAAAACAGTCAACTCATTAGAAACGTAATCACAAAAAGGATTAATATGCTGGACAAGGCCTTATTTCTACCATCTGCTTTGTATATATACGTAGACATGTCTTTGTGATTCTCTCTTATTTAATCTTTGTACAGGAGGACTACTGTAAAGATATAGGCTGTGAAAAACTCATGCATTCATCAAAGGATGAAATTCTGAAGCATAGGTGGCGAAACCCATCTCTCTCACTTCATGGTAAACCTCTTACTCTTTATATTCATTGATGTACTTATAAACTTTGTTAATTTTGGTGTGGCTGTGTGGTTAAGAAGCTTTACTATGATGTTTAGTCAGAAGGCCAGAACTCCAATGATTGAGCCATCAGTAACTCACTTTTTCTTTCTTTTTTCATTAATTAAAATATAATTTGCTGGTGGTAGAAGCCACATAATAAAACATTAATCTCCTAATTAGCCAAGCTTTACTCATCAGCCTTGTAACTCTTTATTCATCTAATTCTCTGGCAAAAGGCATGAAAGTCAAAAACTATCATTTCTCATCCCTCTCAAATGAAGAGGGATTTATAACTTGAGGGTCCACTTCTCATCTTCGAAAGTCAGGCAATTAACTCTGTCATATAAGACAGAAAAATAAAGGTTTTGGACTATTGACTGGTCTAAATGGTATTATATCAAACTCTGCTACTGGTATGCAGAGCCCTTAACCAAGATCTATCTTCTTGAGATTCCTCCACTCTTGTCTAGTTGTGCAGTGTCAACACCACCCCTTGTGCTTTAGCTTCCCAGCTGAGACAGTGTTCCAGGGTGTGGCACTTGGAGCCAGAACACGAGAGATTTAGAGGTTGAGTGTAGAGGGTTCTGTATAGAAACAATATCTCTTAGCATGCTCCTTGCTGGTAGGGTGGACAGCACCACTGAGCAAATATGATCTCAAACCATGCAACTGGTATTATTAAGAGCCCTTAACCAAGATATATCACATGATCAATATCTGTTCTTCGGAACTAACTCCTCTTGGAAGCCAACTCTTGCACATCTGTTTCCCATATTTTGTCCTGCTCTTTAAACTCTTTGAAATGTTTTACATCTAGTTCTGCTAGTAAGCACTTTCTTACACAATATTTGTTCATGTCTTTATCGTAACCCTAGATTATTTAAAAATCTTACTTTATTCATCCCCATCTCTGATCAAATATGGCTTATTTCAATAATTTGATAATTTTGATACAATGAAACACAGCCATTGTGTTTTGTTATTCCAAATTTTATTTTGTTTCTTGTTTTTTCCTTAGGTATTGAAGGAGCTTTCAGTGAACCTGGTGCAAAGACTGTTATTCCCAGAAAAGTGATTGGAAAGTTCTCCATTCGTATAGTGCCAAACCAAACTCCTGATGAAGTGACAAAATTGGCTAAATCCTATTTGGAGAATTGCTACAAGACAAGAGGCTCACCCAACAAATTTAGGTAAGCATTAGCATTTGTTGTTTTAGGATTGTAAGATAATCTCATTTGTCCTTTATTTTTTTATTGGACACTTTCACCATCTGAAAATTACTATTTTTAAATCTCACGAGAGATATTCAGCAACAGTACTTTGGAGTAAAGATTGTCTCCAGCTGGCTTTACAACATGATCTCTGTGTCCTTATATATATATATATTTTTTTCAAACAAAGGAATCTAGATTCCCTTGTTCAAAAATATAAGGACACAGATCTTGTCGTATAGCCAGCTGGAGACAATGTCTCCTGGGTCGAAATTACAGCAACATTCGTCCTAAGCCAGGACACTGCTGAGTGGTTGGTGTTTTCCATGCTGGCATGGGTTGGATGGCTTGGTAGGAACTGGCACAGCCAGGAGCAACACCAGATTCCATACTGTTTTTGGCATGGTTTCTACAGCTGGATGCCCTTCTTAATGCTAACCACCTTACAGAGTGGACTGGGTGCTTGAGTCACATGTCCAAGCTGTTCTGATGATAGCAGACATCTTCAGTTGCTCCTCATTTGTTTAGCTGACAAGTTGGCTCAGAATTGCTATTTAATAAAGCTATTAATGTCTGTTTTGGAGTGTATTTATTCTGGAAATATCTAGATTAGATGAGGGAAAACTATCATTACAATACATCTGTTTTTCCATAGCAGTATCAGTTGAATGCAGTGCTGCCTCGTGTCATAGTTTTTTCCTAATCTAAGACATACAGAAACAAGAAAGATCATCCATCTTGGTGGCTGTGTGTATCATCATTTTAGGCATATTTTTTACACCGTTATATTCTTTCTATCACCTTTCAACATTGTATTTTATCATACCAACATCACTAGGCAGGTTGTTTGCATTAGACTAAAGAGTCTCCTTTATCCTGCATTATCTCCCTTTGTTCCTTCATATTTTCTTTTTTCTTAGGATGGTTTTTACAGCTGGGTATCCGCTCTCTTACGAACCATTTTACTGCATCAACAGAGTGCAGTAATCTTAATTTATTATGATTGGGTATTCAGAAGTGTTGTTCACATAAATTAGTGCTTGTTTAAAGAAAGGTTTGACCATAGTATTAATATAGCTCTCTGTGGGCTCACAACACCATGTCTGAACAATATCAGACTTACAATAATTACTGAAGAACAGCGCCATGTTCCCACTTCCCATAAAACCTGATCATCATCATTGTATCATGTCCATTTTTTCATGCTGGCATGGGTTAGATGTGTTTCACATCTCCCCACCCTTCAAAACCCCCAGAGGCATTTGAAATCAGATACACTAATGTGCCAATAAATGCAAGAATGAAACAGGGAAATCATGGGGGGGGCGGGGTAATTGTGACCTCAAGTGAGAAGCTCAATTAACCTTTTAGCTTTCAGATTATTCTGTTAAAGGAGGCGAGCTGGCAGAATCATTAACATGCTGGGCGAAATGCTTAGCAGTATTTCGTCTGCCGCTACGTTCTGAGTTCAAATTTCTCTGAGGTCGACTTAGCCTTTCATCCTTTCGGGGTCGATGAAGTAAGTACCAGTTACGCACTGGGTCGATATAATTGACTAACCCACTTCCCCAAAAGAAATTTTCAAGGCCTTGTGCCTAGACTAGAAATAATTATTCTAGACTAGAAATAATTATTCTCTTAAATGAAATCTTATTTATTCAGATTTCTGGAATTAATTATGAATTATTTTATAGCTTCAAGAGTTTGATAATGTGATAGTTTATTTTTAGAATGGCATTGAAGAGTAGGTGTGAGGGGCCAAATTTGGTCAGTTATAATATAAAGCATGTAGAATATTTTGGCTGGACTTTGTATTTCTGTTGAGATGCTCTGTGTTTCTTTCAATTAACTATAAATATAACAAAGAATTTAAGTAAAATAACTTAGTTATCATTCAGCTAGTGTTAGAAACATAAATTGTGACTAAGGTTTGGTGGAAGATTTTAATTCAGAACTTATGAAAATAAGACATTTGTATTACAGAACCAGAAGCAGTTTTAGGCAGGTTGGTATCAAAAGAGTTAAACAAGCTGAATGGGCTGGAGCAACAGGAAATAAAGTGTCTTGCTCAAGGACACAATGCACTGCTGGGAATTGAACTCATGACCTGAAGATTGTGAGCCAAAAACCCTGACAATTAAGCCATTTACCTTCACAGTGTGTGACATATGTGATGTATGGACAACAGGGAAATACATCCTGTGCATCTCCTGTGACATCATGGTAGGCAAAGGGGTAGGTTGTCATCTTTTGAGTTTCTTAAGCTCCATCTGTAAGAAATTTTTTTTCTTTTTATTTTACAGAGTCACTGGTGGTGGTGGTCCTGCTTGGCTCAGTGATTTTAATCACGTGAATTACAATGCTGCTAAAAAAGCTTGTCAGACAGGTAAAGAGATACATACATGTGTGTAGATTATACCTGTATACATGTATGCACTTATTTATGTATGATATAATATCTGTTAACAAAGAATATTTTTTCCTGTGACTAAAGTTTAATTTCTCTTTTGCTTCCTCCAGTGTATGGCATAGAACCTGACATGACCCGTGAAGGGGGTAGCATTCCAGTGACCCTCACTTTGGAACAAGCAACTAACAAAAATGTTTTACTACTTCCTATGGGTGCTTGTGATGATGGGGCACACTCCCAGAATGAGAAAATCAACATCAGCAATTTCATCAAAGGGGTTAGTGTCTTACAAATTATCTGAGTTGTTTAATTAGAATCCGCATTGTTTATACACAGTAATCCCTCGACTATTGTGGGGGTTACATTCCAAAACACCCCCTGCGATAGGTGAAAATCTGCGAAGTAAAAACAGTACTGTACTGTATATTTTTTTTAATAATTTTTATAATTTGTATATATATATATATATATATATATATATATAGGCGCAGGAGTGGCTGTGTGGTAAGTAGCTTGCTTACCAACCACATGGTTCCAGGTTCAGTGCCACTGCATGGCACCTTGGGCAAAAGCCTTGTGAGTAGATTTGGTAGATGTAAACTGTAAGAAGCCCGTTGTGTGTGTATATATATGTGTGTGTGTGTCTGTGTTTGTTGCCCCACCATCACTTGACAACCGATGTTGGTGTGCTTACGTCTCCGGAAGAGCATCCAGTCATAGAAACCATGCAAAAACAGACAATAGGGCCTGGTGTGGCTCCTGGCTTTGCCAGTTTCTGTCAAACCACCCAACCCATACTAGTATGGGAAACGGACGATAAATGATGATGATGATATGATATATACATACATAGGCGCAGGAGTGGCTGTGTGGTAAGTAGCTTGCTTACCAACCAGATGGTTCTGGGTTCAGTCTCACTGCGTGGCACCTTGGGCAAGTGTCTTCTACTATAATAGCCTTAGGCCGATCAAAGCCTTGTGAGTGGATTTGGTAGACGGAAACTGAAAGAAGCCTGTCGTATATATGTGTATATATATATATATATATATATATATGTTTGTGTGTCTGTGTTTGTCCCCCCCAACTTCGCTTGACAACCGATGCTGGTGTGTTTACGTCCCTGTAACTTAGCGGTTCGGCAAAAGAGAGCGATAGAATATGTACTAGGCTCTCAAAGAATAAGTCCTAGGGTCAATTTGCTCGACTAAAGGCGGTGCTCCAGCATGGCCACAGTTAAATGACTGAAACAAGTAAAAGAGTAAGAGTATATAAACAGATAGATAAATGTGTGTGTGTGCCAGAACCATGTGGTTAGGAGGGTTTAATGTCCGTTTTCCATGCTGGCATGGGTTGGACGGTTTGACTGAGGTCTGGAGAGCCAGATGGGTGCACCAGGCTCCAATCTGATCTGGCAAGGTTTCTACAGCTGGATGCCCTTCCTAACGCCAACCACTCTGAGAGTGCAGCAGGTGCTTTTTATGTGCCACTGGCACAGGAGCCAGTCAGGTGGGCCTAGCATCGATCACATTTGGATAGTGCTTTTTACGTGCCACCAGCATGGGGGCCAGTCAAGGAGCACTGGCCACAGCTACAGTATTGGTTTTACTTGACCCAACATATCTTTCTCAAGCATATCTGTGGTGTTATTTTCTTGATGACAAAAATGATGTCTCATGTCTTGTATACATTTTATTGTGTCCAATCACAGCTTATCATTATGAAATTCATTATTTGTGTGAAGCACGTGTATGTATCTGTGTACTTGATAATGACTCAGCAAAATAACTAAGAGAACATAGGAGTTGGTATCGATACAAAGAGTCAGTACAGCTCATAAGGAAAGACAAAAAAAACATGTTCTATCGGTCTCTTTTGCCGAACTGATTTATTTATATGTATATATTTATATCTTGGGGATTTTACCTGCCCTAGATATATATATATATATCTTTATCTATTTATTTATATCTTTATCTATATATTTATTTATTTATTTATAAATTAGTTTGGTCACACCTGCAATTTTTCCTTTCCTTATAATTCATTTATTTATATTTATATATATATTTATTTTTATATATATTTATTTATTGATATATTTATATTTATGGGGCAGCTGATAATGGAGGTATGTTGTATTGTTGGTGTGGCTGTTATTGTATGTGCGGAATATTATAACACATCCATTTGCTATATATATATTCAGAAATATATATATATATAGAGAGAGTTTTTGTGTACCAAATTCACTAACAAGGCTTTGATTGACCTAAGGATCTCTCATAAGACACCTGCTTAAGTTGCCACAGTGAAACAGAACCCAAGGCCACATGGGTGGGAATCAAGCTTTTCAGTCTGATACCCATGTTTTCACCCATTCAATAGGATGTATAAATTATGACAGTTTAAATATACTTTCTCTTTTTTTTCTCTCTATTTACAGACCAAACTATTTGCTGCCTATCTTGATGAACTTGGAAAACTATAAAGAAATGATGAATCAGTGAATCTTTGTCAAATACACATATATTTGCGTTAATTCCTCTAATCTCTCAAATGCTCAGAATGTTGTTGTTTGTAATAGAGTTGCCATATCTGAACATTTCTAAAAGCTAAACATTCCCCCAAATCATTTTATCCTTCCCTCCAGTTCTAGCCATGCCCGTCACTCACTGTGATGCTCTGTAACTTTGAAGCAACCATGACACTAAAACAGTTATATGACCGAAAGAATTTTATGCCTTTGTAATGCCACTTTACCAATGCCTTCATAACTCCTGAGTCTTTCAAACATTATTTTGTAATTGTCGCAACCATTTTCCTCTAGCCCTTTAGCATTTAAACAGCCAAATCTGGCCAAATTTTCTGTTTAATGTTCAAACTAGCTGGATCCAGCTTCTCATACCTACCCTACAATGCTATTCTAAAAATAAACAATTACATTATCAAAGTCTTGAACCTACAAGACAATGCATGATTAATTCAAAACTATGTGAATAAATAATTATTACATTTAACAGCGTAATCTGAATGCTAAGGGGTTTAAGATTCTGCAGTTTCATTAGGATATCTTCTGTTACTCAGGTTTTACAATAATCCATCATTTTATTAATCTGTGTCTTCAAATTATGATTACTTCCATCTGTAGCAATTCTACAACATAGTATCTAATTGTTTTCTCAAACATTCCTCAAAACAGCATTAAATGAATGTGGTACAAATACAGAATTAATAATTAATTCTACGTTTTTGTTGAGCACTTGAGGTAGTAAGCAATAAGCCCACATCAAGGACGAAGATTAAACTCCATCGCTGCAGTTTAATCCTTTAGTCTTCAGATTATTCTACCAAATTTGATGCTTATTTGTTCGCATGGGATTGGATTAATCGTGCATTCTCTCATAGCTGTGAGATTTATTTGATGTGACTCTTTACATTGGGAATGATATTGTAGGATGGGTGTAAGAGGCTGGATCTGACTGGTTTTGAACATAAGAGGTAAACTATTGAGGCCGGATATGGCTGGTTTGGATGCTAAAGGGTTAAACATTGGACTAACACCAATCACCATCATAGATGCCAAACACATCACTAATATGGCAACAGTGGTTAGATTAGGGTTGAAAATTGCTAAAGTGCTTGGAAATGAATGCCATAGTGTAAAAAACAAAAAAAAGATAGGCCATTAGAGAAAAGTCCAGGTAACAGCATTAAATAAAGGACATAATAATGCATAAGAAATAAGGTAACTGATGAAGACTAAACGAGATCTCTACATTTCCATGTCCCCTAGCACAGCCTTGCTCTAGTCATTAGGGCTGCATGTAGCTCTGCCATGGAGGAAATTACAGAAGCTGAAATTACAACATTTTGGAAAATATTAAAGCTTAGTTCCATCACATGATTTTAAGACTTAAATTGGAGGCTGCATCCAGTAAAATACAGATGTAAGGCAAAGCTAATTCATGCAAAAATCAATATTTCTTAATTGTAATCAATATAAAATGAGCAATCTAATTTTGAAATTGAAGTCAATTTAAATCACTTCCTATTAATGTTTCTGATTAATACTAACACTTTTAATTGATGTTTCCCTCTTTAAATGTGATTTTTTTTTCTGTGGGAGTGGGATGAAAAAAAATTACCCTAAAAATATTTTTGATTAATAAATAAATAAGAAAATATTTCTTTAAAAAGAATAGTTTTTTTTTTTTTTTGTTTGCTTTCTTTCTGGAATCATATTGCAAAATTAACTTTTTAATCACACAGTCATTCATAGCATTTTGTTGTACTTAAGAAGAAGACCCATCAAGCCAAGCAAAATCACATTCATGGCAGATGCCGCTGTCATGCAAATTGGCACCCATGTCAGTGGCACACAAAAACATCCTCCTTTCCTTTTCAACTGGAGGATTCATGTATCTATTCTACAGCATGACTCCTACCCCTATCCTTCTAATCTCTCATCAACTGGCACCATGCCACGTCTCCCTCTCACTCCCTCCTCCCAGCTGCCAAAGGGGTGTTTTGCATTTGCAAGTTACTTGGTGACCCTGTTGGTGATGGTGCCATGTATAAAGCACCCAGTACACTCTGTAAAGTGGTTGGCATGTGGAATGGCATCCAGCTGTAGAAACCAAGCCAAAACAGACAATAGAACCTGGGGCAGTGGGATTGAACACAAGACCACATGGTTGGGAACAAGCTTCTTAACCACAGTTACATCTGCAACTGCTTATAAAAAAATAATTTAAAAACTACTTCCAAAAGAAAGGGACAAAAAACAAAATAAAAGCACAATTTCATAGAGATATGCTGTGCTTGAGAAGACCCAGTAAGCCAAGTGAGACCATAACCCGTGGCCTATGCCAGTGGTGTAACCAGCCCACTTATAAGTACCCTTCATTCATTGGACAATAAACTTTGCTTGCGAAGACCTATTGAGGCAAGTGAAATCAAAATCGCTGACTTGTCCGATGACAGTACTGCCTGATTGGCACTCGTGCAGGTGGAACGTTAAAAGCACCATCCAAGTGTGACCATTGCCAAGGCCGCTGACTGGCTCCCATGCCGGTGGCACATAAAATGCACCATTCGAGTGTGATCGTTGCCAATGTCACCTTACTGCCACCTGTGCCAGTGGCATGTGAAAAACAACATTCGAGCGTGGTCATTGCCAGTCTGGTTCCTGTGCAGGTGGCATGTAAAAAAAACACCATTTGAGCATGGGCGTTGCCAGTACCGCCTGACTGGCACGTAAAAGCACCCACTACACTCAGTTGGCATTAGGAAGATCATCCAGCTGTTGAAACTCTGCCAGATCAGATTAGAGCCTGGTGCAGCCCTCTGGCTCGCCAGTCCTCAGTCAAACCATCCAACCAGCATGGAAAGCGGACGTTAAACGATGATGATGATGATGAAGTAGTTTTTGTTTTAACAGCTTTTATAAATATTTATTCAAAGAATTTTATTAGAATCACAAAAGACCGGATGTGGAACATGGTTTGGAGGTTAAAAACTGGAGCTGAGAAATAGTGTTAAAGAAATTTAAAGAATAATTGGAACGATGAAGAGAAGAGACGGAGAAAAAAATCTTCAAAGGGCAGCATGAAGAAAGTGATGGTGATAGAGTTAAAGACATGCCCTGCATGTTTAGAAGGAACCCTAATACTTGATAAGGAGCAATTCTGTATCCCTTGAACTTTCAGATTACTCTATCAGATGCAATGCTTACTTATTCATTGTTTTGATTTAATCCTGGATTATCTCATAGCTTTCAGATTTTGATGGTGGGATCGTTTATTTCTAGAACGATATTGTAGGGTAGGTGTGAGAGATCAGATCCGGTTGGTTTGAAAATAAAACAGAATTTTGGGGATGGATCTGGCCAGTTTAGATGTTGAAGGATTAACTAGTGAGCTAACTTTACTGGATACTAATTATTTTTTAATTACAGAACTAAATTGTAGTTAAGGCACCTCATATATGAAAAAAAGGGTGTGGTAAAGATAGCTGGTCAGTGTGAAATGGTAATTCTTATATTAGGAAAGGGGAGTTTTTTAATTTATTTTTTGATTATTATTATTATTTTTGCATTGTGGTGGAAATAAAGAAATAGATTTAAATAACATTGATCCAGTCAGAAAATGACAAGATAAAGGAGTCCACTACCACGAGATGAAATAGAAATAAAACAAAAATGGTGGATAAAAGCCAAACAATAAAAATTAATTGCAATCTCCCTGATGTTAAACAGTACAACCAAATACATTAACTAATTAGTAATAATTATAGTCATTATAGTAGTGCTGGTAATCCTTCTGTTCTTACTAGTAGTGGTTGTTATATTTCTGCTATTTAAAGCAACTTTCATTGTAGTAGTAGTAGTAGTAGTAGTAGTAGTAGTGGTGGTGGTGAGAGTTAAGAGATCACTGCTCACCATCGTCTCCAGCAGTGACATCTATTATCTAAATGGAATGTTATAAGCTGAAATGACAACTGCTCATTACCAACCCTGAGCACCAAATTATTTCTCAAATTAAAGAAAGCCAAGAAACAGTAAGGCAAACGTTAATTAAGTCTAGCTTTTGTGATATTCCTTTTTACCTGCCATGCTTAAGGTATTTCTGTTGATATTAAGCAATAGTTATTCTAGATAAGATATGAAAATAGACGCGAGATATGCAGGGATATTGTATCTGCAGTTCCATTATTTCGGCAGAATGGTATACATATAAGATCCCTGTACCTTGTGAGTAAATTCCAATAGTATTTAAAAGTGGTCGTTCCAAGCATAGACTTTGTAAACTGTGTTATTGAATTGATGGATTTTTTTATATATATATGCATTCAGACATATATGTATATATAATACATATATACAGGCACAGGAGTGGCTATGTGGTAGGTAGCTTGCTTACCAACGACATGGTTCTGGGTTCAGTCTCACTGCGTGGCACCTTGGACAAGTGTCTTCTACTATAGCCTCGGGCTGGTCAAAGCCTTGTGAGTGGATTTACTAGGCGGAAACTGAAAGAAGCCCGTTGTATGTATATGTTTGTGTGTCAGTGTTTGTCTTCCCACTATCACTTGACAACCAATGTTGGTTTGTTTACGTCCTCCATAACTTAACAGTTCAGCACAAGGACCAATAGAATAAGTACTAGGCTTACAAAGAAGTCAATTCGTTTGATTAAAGGTGGTGCTCCAGCATGGCCACATTCAAATGACTGAAACGAGTAAAAGAATAAATGTGTGTGTGTGTGTGTATATATATGTATGTATGTATGTATATGTGTATATACATTCATTACAATACCTATCTTTGTTTGTACAGGGGTCATCCGGAAACCCGCCTTTGCTGTGAACAGGAATTAATCTTCTCTCTTCTCCCCACACGGGCTCAGCTCCCTTCCTCTCTTCGTCTGACACCTACTTCCTCTCTTCACTCCTACTCAACTTCTCTTTTCATTGATACTCCCTCCACCTCCACCCCCACATATCCCACCCCTACGCCCACGTCCTCACCTCTCTACACCATATACATATATATATATATATATGTATATGTGTGTGTGTATATTTATGCATGTATATATATATATATATATATGTATGTATATGTGTGTGTGAGTGTGAATATATGTGTATATATATGTGTGTGTATGTGTGTAATCTGGCCAACTCCTGTCAAACTGTCCAACCAAAGCCAGCATGGAAAATAGACATTAAGTAATGATGATGGTGATGATGATGATATATATATATATATATATATATACATATTACATTTATATATTTGTTTTGTAAGATTCCTGATGTGAGATCATATGTTGAAACAGATATTGTTTTATTTTAGAATGGTCATCTTCAAAACATTTTTAATTTTTTACCAAATGAACCCATGTACGCTATAGACATGTCCTTCATGTCTACTTCTTTATTGTTCTCACTGTCCTTTGTCTGAAGTCATTTCATCACATCCTGTGACCTCTTCACCAACTCTCCTGTCCTATTTAGTCCATTCTGTCTTTCTATAGTGCATATCCTTATTTGCACGTGTACATGTGCATGGTTGTACACATGTTTTGTGTGTGTGTGTGTGTGTATGGTTTTGCTTACTATACTGTTTGCACATGTCCTTTGTTTAGTTTTTATTTATTCATTTATTTACTTATTTATTACTGTATTTTTTTTATCATTCAGTGTAAAGTATGTTTATGTGTGTCTTGATGATACCCCTGTCAGCGAACTAGCATTCCTTTTTAGGAAACCATTAGATAAGGTAAATCTATGTATTAAAGTAGCAGAAGAGCCAGGAACCCCCACCTATAAAATCCCTGATCTGTGGATCATATTCATTCAAAAAGTTTCCATATGTAGATATGACAACGACTGCTCCTTATCAACCATGAGCACCAAATTAGTTCTCAAATTAAAGAAAGCCAAGAAACAACAATAGATAGCAACTGTATAGTATGTGGGGTGAACCCACAGCTTAATTGTAAGATGAGGAATGTAGTCTAACAGTGTAATGAGCGATGGTGCAAGAACAAGGCAACAACATATATGGAAGAGACAGCATGTAGCATATGAGAGTGGATACATGAACACTGGTGGGAGCTCAAAGAGGAGGAAAGCTCATCAGTACTCTTTCAATATGCTCAATTAGAACATAGAGGTTTGGTTAATAACATAGATGTTAAGGTATTATCTATGCATTGAACTGACACAATATTTAGACAGATTATAGAGGCCATACACATAGTAACAGACAGATTGAGCCTCAATAGAAAACATGAATGGAACTATAACACACCTTCACCACACTATGCAACATAATAAGAAGGAGGGAAAAAAGAAAAAAAGACACACATTCAAACAGTATAATACATAAAACCATATATACACGGGACACACATACTTTAGATGGAATGAGAAAAAATAGAGAAATAAGTAAATAAATGAATAAAAAAACCTAAATAAAGGATACAGGAACAGTATATTAGACAAAGCCATACACATACTCAAAACATAGATACATGCACAAACACACACATGCAAATACATGCACAGATAAGGTCAAGTACTATAGAAAGACAGAATGAACTAAACAAGACAGGAAGCGACGCATGGCATGGAGAATTGCTGAAGAGGTCACAAGGTTTGTGACAAATGATTTCAAAGGACTCTAGAGTAAGAACACTAACAAAGCTGAAGTAAAGATCAAGTGTATATTGTGCTTGTGGCTAGTTCGCAAGAGGAGAAAAAAAAAATGACCATTCCAAAATATAACAATGTGTGTGTATATGATGGACTTTCCCGTCATTAGAAAACGCATGAGGGTTCAACAGGTGCCACATCTGAGATGTTGAAATGATTGCAGAGCAATGTGAAATGAAGTGCTTTGCTCAGGAATGCAATGCAACGCCCACTCTAGGAACTAAACCCCCGATCTCACAATCGTGAGTGCAACACCTTAACCACTAAGCCATGTGCCTTCATGTGTGTGTATATATATATATATGTATATATATATATATATATATATATATATATATATATATATATATATATATATATATATGTATGTATGTATGTGTGTGTGTGTGTGTGTGTGTGTGTGTGTGTGTGTATGTGTGTATACATGCATATGTATATGTGTGTGTGTGTGTAGAAGTAAATATAAGGATAAGCAAGTTAGCCGGTCAATATACATAAATTATTAAATACAAGAGATACAATAAATGTCCGAAATTTCCCCAAGACACCTGATGAAGGCTGGAGGGTATATCAGCTGAAATGTTGTGTTAACAACAAACAAGATGAGGACAAATATCCATCAAATGTAAATAATCTCAGAATCATTTGCTAGAAATTTTCCATGTTCAAAACAGATTTCTGCATTATCAAGCCATAATGAATCTTATCTCAGAATCAGTAATTGGAAATTTTGCCATGAACATTTTTGCCAGAGGAAAATTTGCTGAAAAACAAATTCACCATATGGACAATGATAAAACATATTACATCAGATCAAGGGGATGCAGCAGAGATGAAGAAAAAATATAGCAATATTCTTTTCTACTCTAGGCACAAGGCCCTAAATTTCTAGGGAGGGGGCCAGTTGATTAGATCAACCTCAATACACAACTGGTACTTAATTTATCGACTCTGAAAAAACGAAAGGCAAAGTCGACCTTGACGGAATTTGAACCCAGAATGAAAAGTATAGCAATATTAATACAAGACTTAAGAGACAAAAGCTTTGATTTAATCTGAAGCAAAAAGTACTTTATTTGCACAGCATTGTTAGGAATTATCAGAGGTTTTAAATGACCTCATCACATTCTTTTGATGGGACATTGAATAAAAACTTGCTCATTTAATGTTTTTATGAACCCATTTATCATTCTTTTATTTTATTTCATATTAGCTTAAGAGTTGCACTCCGTGTGGACTTTTATGCTAGCTCCTGTGGAGGGCTAATTGAGCCTGTGGCCCCAAACTAAACAGAGTTAAATAGCATGACTATGATATGTCTATAATGACTTTATGTCCTGGTGGTGTTTCATTAAGGACAGATGAGAATTAATTCTGTAATACAATCGTTTTGTTGTTCCAATTCCGAGTTGAATTCCAACTGTTGGCCAATTTGTCCCAAAGTTCTTTTCTCATCATAAAATTAACGAAGCAAATGTCATTTATCTTCCACTTGTTCTCTGACATCATCTGACAAACACAAACCAAGACAGCAAACATCAGCCAAGCTTTACCTGCTAGAAATAGCAACCCAACTACTTTTAAATCAGATTCCAATGCTGGATGTTCAAGAACCAAATAAGGGGCAGATTTTCAATCCCAGGATCATCCTGATTCCAAAAAGGTATAATATGTCTATGTAGAGCAAATGTACACTGAGATACAGAGGTCCCAGACGGACGGACAGAATTTCACATTTATTAATATAGATTTTTTTAAAAGCTGATAAAATATACCTAATTGTTGTCCATAGGGTGAATCTGTCTTATGGCGAAATTTCTTACAGTAAGTTTTCCTATTGCAAAAAGTGATAAAAATGCTAATGACAAATTTTGCGAACATGCTTAGAATCTGGAGAATAAACCTAAAATACTACATTTTCTCTCACTTGATATATTTCTTATACCTTGTTTGGTTTTGATTTTTTTTTCTTCTTCTTTTAACCAAGGCAGCTCCCCCCAACCTCCACAAGAGTCAGAATCACAGCTGAAGGTTGTGACTCATCTACAGGATCCATGCTAAAGATTGTGACTCAGAAAATGGTATTTGATTCTGACGTAGTCAAACGTCAAACAAAGCGGAACATTATGAACTGGAATTACCCTTTTCTTTCTTTAAGCTGAGCTGGCTGTAAAATGATTTGACCTACTTCACATTTGACTCACAGACTTTGAAAGGTTTGTGAATGTGAAGGCATGTTTTAACATTCGTATGTCAAGTGGATCTAGTTCAAGCTGTAGCAGCTGAATTATTAGGTTACAAGTTCACTTCAGTGGCATAGTTCATCTCTGATAGAAGAGATATCAAGAGAGTTCTAACATTTCATGATTTTCTTTCCCCCACCCGCAAACATCATGTTTCTAATACATTATTCCAATAAAATTTGAGATTTTTTTCTGAAGACAATAAGTATGTTAGAGAAATTTTGTTGCTATTTCTAGCAGCTTTATGGACCACATAGAGATTCATTTGTTGGGTTCAGTGGTTTAAATGAAATGAAATAGCTTCAACGAATGTAATTTACACCTCAAATAATACCACACATTGTGTGTGTGTGTGTGTGTGTGTGTGTGTGTAATTGTATTATACACATAGACATATAAGACTACAGCAGCATAACAAGTTTGTACTGCTTGGAGAAGCCCACCCCATGAAATATACAACATTATACATATTAAAAAATATTGCACCCTGCCAAAAGAATGCCCCCTTTTAGCTATGGTAATGTATATCTGTGTGTGTGTGTGTGTGTGTGTATATACATGAGAGGGGTGGAGGCGCAATGGCCCAGTGGTTAGGGCGGCGGACTTGCGGTTGTAGGATCGCGGTTTCGATTCCCAAACTGGGCGTTGTGAGTGCTTATTGAGCGAAAACACCTAAAGCTCCACGAGGCTCCAGCAGGTGATGGTGGTGAACCCTGCTATACTCTTCCACCATAACTTTCTCTCACTCTTACTTCCTGTTTCTGTTGTACCTGTATTTCAAAGGGACCAGCCTTGTCACACTCTGTGTCACGCTGAATCTCCCCAAGAACTACATTAAAGGTACACGTGTCTGTGGAGTGCTCAGCCACTTGCACGTTAATTTCACAAGCAGGCTGTTCCATTGATCGGATCAACTGGAACCCTCGTCGTCGTAAGCGACGGAGTGCCAACCACCACCACCACCACCACCACCACCACATGAGAGGGAGAGAGAAATATAGACAGACAAAGATTCTTTTATTCTATTCCTTTATTTGCTTCAGTCATTTGACTGCAGCCATGCTGGAGCACCGCCTTTAGTCAAGCAAATCGACCCAAGGACTTATTGTTTTATAAGCTTAGTACTTATTCTATCGGTCTCTTGCCGAACTGCTGAGTTACGGGGACATAAACACATCAGCATCGGTTGTCAAGCGATGTTGGGGGGACAAACACAGACACACATATACATACATATGATGGTCTTCTTTCAGTTTCCATCAACCAAATCCGCTCACAAGGCTTTGGTCGGCCCGAGGCTATAGTAGAAGACACTTGCCCAGGGTCCCATGAAGTGGGACTGAACCCGGAACCATGTGGTTGGTAAGCAAGCTACTTACCACACAGTCACTCCTGCACCTGATATTTATATAATTATATGAACGTTTCTCAGAGAAGTAGGGCAAAATTTACACAATGTGTATTATTTCTAAATTTCCTCTTTTCACCAATAACCATCTTTAGACTTTTGTTCTCTTTAAAGAATTTAAACCACTCAAAGAGAATAAGAACTGCTCTTATTCTCTAGAGTGCCACTCATATATAAATGTGTGTATATGTGTGTTGGTTTATAACAGGCAAATGAGATAAGAGTACTCAATACATATTGTAGAGGCAATAGTTTCTTTTGTTGAAACTGTGATTTTGTCTTTCAACTTGAGTTCCATGCCACTTTGACCTTCAGATGAGAACCTAGATACCAGGGACTTAAAGCTTGAGTTGCAAGACAAACTCTTAGTTTTAATTTCAATAAAAAAAAAAAACCACATACATATCCTGTTCCTCCTCATCATCATCATTTAACATCCGTTTTCCATGTTGGCATGGATTACATTGTTTGACAGGAGCTGGCAAAGCTGGAGAGAGCTGCACCAGCTACTTTGACATGGTTTCTACAGCTGGATACTTTTCCTAATGCCAACCACTTTACAGAGTATATTGGGTGCTTACATGACAGCACATGCATTTTACATGACACACACACATATCTATTACATGGGAAAATGCAAGCAAGGGAAATTATATTCTTAAGATTATAAACCTGGGAAAGTACAGGACAAGTTATTACATCTGGTAAAGTACAGAATAAGAAATTGTTTACTTAAAATATCACAGCCAAGGATAAAATTTCAAATAAAATATTTAGATTTTAAAAATATTAGCTTTTACTAAAACTAAAATTTTATTACAAGCTATTACTTCTATTTGTTATTGTTACTTCTATTAAAAATAAAAATAATTCAATTATAATATTTTTTACACTTTAAAAAAATTCATTTTTTTAAGAGAGCATTGCAGTTCGCTTGAAGCATTGTGTATTGTTTGTAAAGAATAAAAAGTTTTGAATGGTACAACAATGCATTATAATACAAAAAAAAAAAATGGACTATATACCTGTTGTAATTTAATTATCCATAGTCTGATGATAATTCAGAATACAATTCCTTCTACAGATATTCTTAGATGGAGTCACTGCTATAATCTGTTTAATTATTAATTAATAATTAGAAATTTGAAAATAAGTTATAAAAAATAATAGTAGTACATAATTAGTTAGTACAATAAATAAACTAGTTACTGCCAAGTCTTCACATTTTTAGTCTTGACCCAATGCCTATTTTTTACAAAATGAATTTGCCTACCATGTATACTATTCTACTTTGCTCAAAACTTTAGCTATATTAGTACTTCTGGCTCTCATTCATTAAGTATTCTAGTGTGTCAACATTTTAACAAAATGATGGTACCTTTTTTTAATTATAATGTTACTTTGTAAATTACAATCAAATGATTTTTAATATTCAAATTTTATCCTTGGCTGTGATATTTTAAGTAAACAATTTCTTATTCTGTACTTTACCAGATGTAATAACCTGTCCTGTACTTCTCCAGGTTTATCATCTTAAGAATATTACTTCACTTGCTTGCATTTTTCCATGTAATCCATCTTTTCTCCAGGCTATACTATTATGCTAATTAATAATGTGTCAATTAGCAGTGTCATTGATAATTTTTCCTTACCGCAATGAGGCTGGTGACATATATTAAAGGTCTCCTTATAGAACTATATTCATAAAAAAAAGTATAGAACTATATTCATAAAAAAAGTATAGAACTATATTATCACCCTCAAATGTGAGAAACAAACACTCATAACTTTTTTTCTTTTAAAACTTCATTGCATGATATTGATACCATGAAATTCCTTGAATTGAGCTCTATTTAAGCTTAATTAAAATATAGTTTGTTTCATGTTTTCTTCTATCATTTAAACTAAGATAAATATATTTTGCTTTTAAAATAAAAAAGTTATTTAGATATAAACTTGATTGGAGGCGTTACTTACTCTCCCATAACGTTGCTACAAATTTTGATGTAAACATTTTTCTACAGGACCAAATCTCAATTTTTTAATGCCAAAATGTAGCTAGAGTTCAAATTCCGCCAAGGTCGTCTTTGCCTTTCATCCTTTTGGGGTCGATTAAACAAGTACCAGTTATGCACTGGGGTCGATGTAATCGACTTAGTCCCTTTGTCTGTCCTTGTTTGTCCCCTCTATATTTCGCCCCTTATGGGCAAAAAAGATTTAATTATAATACAAGATTAAGACTAACTTTACCTTCAGCCTTGTAGGGTTGATGAAATAAAGTACCAGTGATATACTGGGGTAGATTTAACCCTTCATCATTCAGATTACTCTGTCAAATGTAATGTTTCACATTGTTTTGAATTAATCATGGATTATCTCATAGCTTTAAGATATTGATGATGTGATCGTTTATTTTGAGAACGACATTGCAGGGTAAATGTGAGAAGCCGGATCTGGCCAGTTTGAACTTAAAACAGGGCTGGATATAACTGTTTGAATGCTAAATGGTTAAATATTACATGTTTTAAAGTACTAAAAAACAATTTTCTTGAAAATGCAATTCTGAAATTGGGATGCGTCTAATATACCCACACATGTTTTATACTATCAAATACATAAGCCAGCTGCAAGTTTTACCTATATCAAAAGTTGGAACAAGCCTTAGAAGATAATAAAAACTAATCAATTACATATCCTCTTATAGAATATGATACTAATTCATGACCTGAAAATTAATGAGCACGTAACCTAATTATGGTTAAATATAGTTCTCATCCACATTCTGGGATTTCTACAAATGAGATATAAAATTTTCCTGTTTGGAACTTAATGATAAGTGGTGAAAGTACTGTCACAATTATTACTAATTGCCAAGCTCATCAGAGCATCGGACAAAACAGATTGCAGTGTTTTATCATGACTCTTCAAGTGCTGAGTTCAAGTACTGTCAGAGTCAACTTTGTTACCCTTCCAGAATGGGCAGAGAGAAAGTTGACCAAATAGGCAGAGGCGTGGTTGTGTGGTGAGAAGTTTGCTTCCCAACTACATGGTCCTGGGTTCAATACCAGTGTGTGGCACCTAAGGCAAGTATCATCTACTATAGCCTTGGGTTGAACAAAACCTTGTGAGTGAATTTGGTAGATGGAAACTGAAAGAAGCCCATTATATATGAGTGTGTGTTTCTGTGTTTGTCCCCCATCACTGCTGGACAACCAGTGTTGGTATGTTTACATCCCCATGACTTAGTATTTCAGTAAAAGAGACTGACGGAATAAGTACCAGGCTTCAAAAGAAAAAAAAAGTCCTGAGGGTTCAATCTGTTCGACTAAAATTCTTCAAGGTGGTACCCCAGCATGGTCGCTGCCAAATGACTGAAAACAAGTAAAAAATATAAGAGATACACACATACATATATATCATCATCATCATTGTTTAACATCCATCTTCCATGCTGGCATGGGTGGAACGGTTTGACAGGAGCTGGCCAGACTGGAACCTGTACCAGACTTCTGTGACAGTTTTGGCAGGATTTTTACAGCTGGATGCCCTTCCTGACACCAACCACTCAGCAGAGTGGACTGAGTGCTTTTTACGTGGCACAAACACAGGCACTATTGTGGTATCAACCAAACTATCAGAGATTTGTTATACATTGCTGGTCACAATACACTTTGCATTGTTTTAGCTGTCAAATGATGCCACCCTAGTGGCTAGGTGAGAAGGCCAACATCCCCCCTGATTGGGGGAGCCTAGTCTGTAACAGGGTCACCCGTTTATGGCTGAATGGACTGGACCAACAAGAAATAAAATATTTTGCTCAAGAGCACAGCATACAACTGGTCTGAGAATTGAAACCGTCACCTCACACTCATGAATGCAGCATCCCTAACCACAAGGCCATGCGTTTACACAAACATATATGTATGCATGTGTGTTTGTATGTAACGTTTTTCTCGACACCATGTGATGGTTGCAAATAAGCATCATTGTCATACAAGCAAGGTATTACCTTGCCCTGGAAACAGGTGCATTATGGTGACATGAAGGGCATCAGACCATTCAAAATTTGCCTCAAAAAATTTCATCCGATTCATGCAAGAATGAAAATGTGAACTGTAAATGATGACAACAATAATGACTTCCCATCACTCAATGCAGACCTGAAGGTCAGACAAAGGGAAATTAAATGGTTTTCACTGGAAACTTAATTTGCATATAATATTTCTTGGATGAACAAAAAATATCATATCCTGTACCTATCCTTTTTAATTCATGCTTTCAGAGAATTTGCGTCCTGCACTGCAAGCTAATATAACATTCCTCATTTACAGCTTTCTTGTACTGAATTACAATTTACACACAGAATTTTTCTTCAATAAGGTAAATATTTGGCCACTGAGCAGCATTTTTGTTTCTGTCAGATATGATTCAACAATGTCTAGGAATACAAAAAATGTGTATCTTCTCAAATACATACACAAACACACACGACTACTAAGATAGAAACCTGATCAGGTACATACATACATACAGAAAACTGTGCGTTTAATCATCAAATTTCCTACCCAAATGGACTTTTAAACCCAATATCTACAAGCTATTTTGTACAGTTTAGCTACATCTAGTTCTACAGTTACAAACAAATACAGTAGAACCACCTCACAGTATGAGTGCACCACTGTGTAAGTAATTTGCTGTATGAGCTGAGACTCATCCACAGTACAAGCACACAAATCGTCCCATCTTTAAAGCAATTCTGTTAATAAAACCAGTTTACATATTTCTTTTGCATTCTCTCATTTTTGAGTTTGGGCGAAATGGATTAATTATATTTTAATTAATTTCAGTGGGGAAAATTGATTTATAAAAAAAGTAAATCTTAAGATGAGCTCGGTCATAGAACAAATTTAACTCGTACTGTGAGGTACCACTGTATTTTTCTAAATTCTTATGGTGTTTAACCCTATAGCATTCAGATTACTTTGTCAAATATTATACTTATATATTCCCATTTCATAAAATTAATCCTATATTATCTGATAGCTTTGAGATTTCGAAGATGTGATTAGTTTTTTTGAATGACATTGCACAATAAGAGTGAGAGGCTGGATCTGGTCAGTTTCAACAAAACAGGCAGAATATTTGGGCAGGAGATGGCTAGTCTACATACTAAACAGTTAAGTACATTTACCCCAATCAGTTATACAGGAATACATGTATGATTACATAAGCAAACTTATTCACATATTCAGTACCCCCAACACTCAAAATCCTCAAGGCAGCAGCTTTAATCTAAATGTATTACCAATGCCAAAAGTAGAAATATTGTCATGATTTAAAGAATGATTGTTGATGATGAGGGATGCTTTGGAAATATTACCAGAGGTATGTTTTCACAATCATCAAAGAAGTGCCAAACGAAGCATTAACTCATTTGTTACCATAATTCAGTAGAAATAAACTGCTTTTATTTCAATTCATTTTTTAAATAATGAAAAATTTACTAGAATTACTTTGTCAATTATTAAAATGGTGTTTAGAAAATAACATGAAATTTTAATGGGATGTGTAAATTTAACTCCCTTTAAAGCAGAATGTTTGTAACATAGAACCAGGGTCAATTTCTGAGGGGCTGGGATCAAAACAGTTAATGGAATTAGTTTGGTGTGTCATAATTTGGAACTTAAATCTGCAGGTCATGTTGGGGCAAAAATGCACTTTACTTATGGAGAGAAATTTACTGTTTGAGCTATGAGGCAAATAAAAGAAAACTATTTATAATATTTGCAGAAGGCCAAACATTTGTGAAGAAGGATGAAGTTAACAGGACCAATCCCACCACCTCAACATCAACCCCAGTGCATAACTGGTACTTATTTTATTGAACCCGAACGGGATGAAAGGCAAAGTCAACCTCAGTAGAATTTGAACTCAGAACGTAAGGACGGACAAATAGCTGCTAAGCATTTTGCCTGGCGTGCTAACGATTCTGCTAGCTCACCACTACCACCACCACCACCAATAATAATAATAATAATAATAATAATAATAATCTTTCCAGAGAGGCACAAAGCCACACATTTTGGGAAAGGGAACAACTGATAAAACTGATCCATTATTCGATTAATACTTAATTTATTTACCTGGGTAAAAATAACAGGTGAAGTTGACATTGATAGGACTTTAACACAGAAGGTGAAAAGACAGAAGTAGATAGTGCAAATCATTTCATCTGTTGTTATCTGATACAGTGTTATATTGTCTACTCGATTTCACTTGCGGAGTTTGGGTTGAGCTGACCTAAGCCATGCAAGTGTAACTGGGTGGACAGAAGCAAATTATACGGAGGGAGTCCATTGGATGGATTTTATCTGTAAATCAGTCATCACATATAATCATCATCATCATCATTATTATTATTTAATGTCCAGATTCTATGTTGGCAGCATGCGGTGGTTGGTTCAACAGAATCCAGCAAGCTTCAGGGCTGTGTTGAGCCAACGTTAAACGATGATGATGATGATGCCATGATTGACCACTAGCTCCAAAAGTCTTTTATTCTCTCTCGGTTCATTTCCTCGTGTTCCTTTCTGCTGAAGAGCGTAGGCTCGAAACGTAAAAGACTTTCTCACCTTCCCGAGCGTCAAACTAATACACCTGTTTGTTGTTTATACACCTGCCGTTGTCTTTTGTTTTTCTGTAAATTTCAACTGTGTGCATGTGTGTGTGTGTGTGTGTGTTTGTCTCCCTCCACCAGTTGATGACCAATGTTAGTTTGTTAACATTCCCATAACCTGGCAGTTTAACATAAGAGACAGATAGAAAATGTACCAGACTTAAAAAAATAAGTAGTGGGGTTGATTTGTCCAATTAAACCCTTCAAGATGGTGCCCCAGCATGACCACAGTCCAATGGCTGATACAAGTAAAAGATGAAAGATAAAAGATTTATCAGTAACACTGACAAATAAATGTGACTCAGTTAAGAATTAAACCCTCAATTGTTGAGAAAAGCGAAACCCTGGAATTTATTTCCCAGGAACCAATCCTTCTTCTGTCACTATTAACAACAGGGGGTGCCATCCCTTAAAATTATAAGGACAAAAGGGGATGTGTGACTTTCATACTAGAAAGCTACATGAATTAATTTTATTTTTAAATAATTTTTTTTCTTAAACAAGGCACAAAGCCATTGTAGTGTAAGGGACCACAAGGAAAAGAAAAGAAGGGACCGATAAGTTCAAAAGATGTCAAAGGGCAGAAAAAGCTGAATCCTTTAGCATTCAGATTGCTCTGTCAAATATAATGCTTATTTATTCACATTATTTTGAATTAATTATGCATTGTTTCAAAGTTTCAATGTTGTGATTGTTTATTTTTAGAATGACATTGTAGGGTAGGTGTGAGAGGCTGAATCTGGCCAGTTTGAACATAAAACAAGTGGAATGCTTGGACTGGATATGGTGTGTTTAAACGTTAAAGAGTTAAAGGACTGATTATAACATACTGGCGGAAAAGAAGATGGTGGTAGTAGGTTCCAGAAAGCACCAGTTCAAGGGAAGAAGCAATTAGAACAGAAAGACTTTATGACTAACAGGAAGCTGAACAGAGAAAAGATGCAGCTGGGCAGAGAAGCAGGTCACATGTTTAAAACTCTTGACAGAGGGTAGTAAACCAGAAAGTTCATTGGGACAATTGTCAAGGAAATATTTACATAAAAAACACAACGAAGATGCATTTTGATGATGACTCAAAGACTCCAATCCAGTAGAAAGAAGAGGATCCAATATGCTAATGACTCAATTCTGAATTTGGAAACGAGATGATAGTAGCAAGTTCCAGAAAGCAGCAAATTGAGGAAAGAAGGTTCCTAGAAGAGAATTGCAACCAAGTATTGAAATAGGTAACTGGTTCCTCTGACTGGGAGCTTACCAATATGGCATTCACCGATATTTGAGTTCTTCTTTTATTCTCTTACTTGTTTCAGACATTTGGCTGTGGCCATGCTAGAGCATCGCCTTGGAGGGTGTTAGTGAAAGAGGGAACCTGTGGAAGAGGTAGACCCAGGAAGACCTGGGATGAGGTGGTGAAGCACGACCTTCGAAAGTTGTGCCTCACAGAGGCGATGATGAGTGACCGAGACCTTTGGAGATATGCTGTGCTTGAGAAGACCTGTCAGGCTGAGTGAGACTGTAACCGTGGCCTATGTCAGTGCAGCATAACTGGCCCATTTAAGAGTACCCTTCATTTATTGGGAAATAAGCTGTGCTTGCAAAGACCTGTTGAGTCAAGTGAAGTCATTGTCATGGCCAATACCAGTGCCGCCTGACTAGCACCCATACCAGTGGCACGTAAAAAGCACCATTCAACCATGGTCGATGCCAGGACCACCTGACTGGCCTTTATGCTAGCGGCACATAAAAAGTACCCACTACACCCTCGGAATGGTTGGCATTAGGAAGAGCATCCAGCTGTAAAAACCTTGCCAGATTAGATTGGAGCCTGATACAGCCTTCTGGCTTGCCAGTCCTCAGTCAAACCATCCAACCCATGCCAGCATGGCACCTTGGCCAAGTGTCTTCTACTCTAGCCTCGGGCCAACCAAAACCTTGTGAGTGGATTTGGTAGATGGAAACTGAAAAAAGCCCATCGTATATATATATATATGTATATATATATATGTTTGTGCGTCTGTGTTTGTCTCCCCAACATTGCTTGACAACTGATGCCGTTTATGTACCCGTAACTTAGCAGTTCAGCAAGAGAGACCAATAGAATATGTGCTAGGCTTACAAAAAATAAGTCCTGGGGTCAATTTGCTTGACTAAAGGCGGTGCTCCAGCATGGCCACAGTCAAACGACTGAAACAAGTAAAAGAATACAATGAAATATTGTTAAGTACTTGGGAAAGGACATATTTGTGCCAATTAAACACATGCATTACACACTTGGTCAACACTTCAACTTTATCATTGTTATCAGGATTATTATTATTATTATCATTATTATTTTAGTGTCCTTTGTCTAAGCTCTTTTGTCACACATTTTGTGACCTCTTCAGCCACTCTTTATCCATGTGTCTCCTTTTGTTCTATTTAGTCCATACTGTGGACAAAAGAGTTTAGACAGTAAAATAATAATAATAATTGAAACTGAAGTGTAGACTAAGTATGTAGTGCACGTGCTTGATTGGCAGAAATATGATGATCCCAAGATATAACGATAAATCTTTCAACACACAGTTTCACATTAAGAATCTTTCGAAACAAATACATAAACAGAGAAACAAAAGAAAATAATCTGTATATAAAATAAAATTTAAAAAAGAAGTCCTGCAAAACTATTAACATGCATCCACATGAACATAAAAGAAAGTGGCGAGAGAGGGGGGGATGGAAGGGAGAAGGTAGCAGGGAAGATATAGAAAAGAGAAATTTATCAAACGTGTTCAAACAAGTAACAACAAGGGCAGAGATGTCACTAGTTTCCCCTTTCGACATTGTAATGCCAAAATCATCATCATCATCATTTAATGCTCACTTGCAGGAGTCAGATAGAATTCGTTGAAGCCAGTTTTCTATAGCTGGATGCCCTTCCTGTCATCAACCCTCACCTGTTTCCAGGCAAGGTCATATTTCCTCATGGCCACACATGGTTTTCATGTAAGACTGGAAGGAAGCAAACAACCTCGCTTGTAGGGTGGTGATGCTCATTTACAACCATCACATGATGTCTAGACAAGGATACACACACACTGGCACAGAGGACTCTGGTTGATCCAACCAATACAGCAACATCATAATCATCATTATTTAACGTCCGTTGTCCATGCTGGCATGGGTTGGACGGTTTGGAAGGCTGCACCAGACTCCACACTGATTTGGCATGGTTTTCTATGGCAACCACTCTAACAGTGCTTTTACGTGCCACTGGCACGGGTACCATTTGCATGACACTGGGGTGTGTCTACATGCCACCAGCACAGGCACTATTTGCATGAGACTGGGTGTGCTTACATGCCACCCATACAGGTACCATTTGCGTGACACCGAGGCTTGTTTACGTGCCACTGGCACAGGTACCATTTGCATGACACCAGGGTGTGTTTACATGTCACCAACATGAGTACTATTTGCATGACACTGGGGTGTATTTATGTGCCACTGGCACAGGTACCAATTTGGGTGACTCCAGTATCTGCCTCGACTGCAATTTTGCTCAGCTTGATGGGTTTTCTTCTCAAGATGACATCATGCCAATGAAATTAACCTCTAAGTGGCTGAGCACTCTACGGACACGCATAGCCCTTAACATTGTTCTCAGAGAGATTCCGCTTGACATGTCTAAGCTCTTTTGTCATACATCTTGTGACCTCTTCAGCCACTCATTATCCCACGTGTTTCCTCTTGTTCTGTTTAGTCCATACTGTGGACAAAAGAGTTTAGACAAAGGACAGTAAAATAATAATAATAATTGAAACTGAAGTGTAGACCAAGTATGTAGTGCACGTTTTTAATTGGCAGAAATATGATGATCCCCAGATATAACAATATCTCTTTCAACACACAATTAGGTAGTGTGGGGGCTCTGGAAAGGGGTCTGAGGGAGTAGAACCCCTATCTTCCTGAGCTAGTTTTCCACCACATTTCTTAAAAATCATGGTAGAGGCCCTGGTCTCGGGACCACTCGTGTCTAGAAACTGAGGTTGGGTGTAAGCAAGGGCATGTTCCCCGTAGAAAATCCAGCTCCAAAATCCCTGATGATAGCAAGAGAGAATGGGCACCAGCCAGCCCAAAGGTTGGAGTGGGCTGCACCTGCCTGCCTTAGTTGCTATGGCATTGAGGTAGATCTGGCCACCCCTGTTAACGGGGACAAAACCCGGATTTAAAACACTGGATGATGATGATAGAATGTGACAAGGTTGGCCCTTTGAATTACAGGTACAATTCACTATTGCCAGCTGAGTAGACTAGAGCACCATGAAATAAAGTGTCTTTCTCAAGGACAGAATGTGTTACCAGGGATCAAACTCACAACCTTACCATTGTGAGCTAAAAAGCCTAACCACTAAACCACATGCCTTCACCATACACACACAACGCACTGCTTTTAGTTTCCATCCAAATCTACTCACTCAGGGATATAGTAAAAGACACTTGCACAAGGAGCCATGCAGTGGGGCTGAACTGAAGACCATATGGTTAGGGAACAAGCTTCTTAACCACACAACCACATGTGAGCCTGGTTCCACATAAAAAGCATCCAATACACTTTGTAGTGTGGTTGATGTTAGAGAAGGCATCCAGCTGTAGAAACCATGCCAAAACAGACAATTGAGGTTAGTGAGGCCCCTGGCCTCAACAGCTCCTGTCAAACCAGCCAACCTATGTCAGCATGGAACATGGATGCTAAATGATGATGATGATGATGAAAATAAAGATTTAAGGACAAAACGAACAGGTAAATTATAAAGAAAGCAAAACAGAGTCACACAATCAAATGTAAAGATTCTAAAACCTCAGCAATGACTTCTAACCTTAGTAATTATCACAAAACTATTAACCTAAATTTTTATATTGTTGACAATATTTCACAAGTCACATATTCTAAATTCTTCTCCAAGTGTTTGATTTTGATGTATACATTTCTTATATTGGACTTAAACTCATAAAGTTTTGTAACAAAACTTGGATATTATTTACATTTGACGGATATTTGTCCTCATCTTGTTTGTTGATAACATGTTTCGGCTGATATACCCTCCATCAAATGTAAATAATGTACACGATTTCTCATCTCTTAAATATAGAACTACAAAACTTAGATTTTGTAATCCAATACGAGTTCAATCCTAGTGATAAGTATTGTAATTTTTATGGAAATAAGCACCTGAAGATGATTAAAAAATATGCCAATCAAAAAATAATGTTAGGAAAAAGAAAATAAATAGTTCAAACCATTTGTTATTTTAATGGCAGTGAAAGTGGCAAGATGGCAGAGTCGGTAGCACACTGGGCAAAATGCCTTTGCTCATCTTTAGGTTCTGAGTTCAAATCCCTCCATTTCATCCTTTCAGAGTCAATGAAATAAGTACCAGTTATGTCGATGTGATCAACAAGCCCCCCTCCCCTCAAATTTCAGGCCTTGTGCCTCAAATAGAAAGCTGGCAGAATTGTTAGCATGCCAAGCAAAATACTTAGTGGTATTTCATCCATCTTTATGTTCTGAGTTCAAATTCCACCAAAGTCAACTTCGCCTTTCGTCTTTTCAGGGTCGATAAAATAAGTACCAGTATGTGTTGGGGGCCAATGTAATTGACTTAACTCCTCCCCCAGAATCCCAAGTCTTGTGCCTACAGTAGAAAGGATTATTATTATTATGGCAGCGAGCGGGCAGAATCATTAGCATGGCGAGTGAAATGCTTAGCGGTAGTTTGCCTGCAGCTACATTCTGAGTTCAACTTTTACCTTTCAGGGTCGATTAAATAAGTACCAGTTACGCACTGGGGTTGATCTAATCAACTTAAACCCCCTGTCCAAGCTACCCTTGTGGCAAAAATTTGAAATTATTATTATTATAATTATTATTAAGGCAGCGAGCTGGCAGACTCGTTAGCACACTGGACTAAGTGCTTAGTGATATTTTGTCTCTCGCTACATTCTCAGTTCAAATTCCACCAAGGTCCTTTTGGAGTCAATATATTAACCAGTGGAACACTGGGGTCAACGTAATTGACACATCCCCACCCCTGAAATGGCTACCCTTGTGGCAAAATTTAAAACCATTGTTATTATTATTATTATTATTATTGTCAAGGTAGCAAGTTGGTAGAACTGTTAGCATGTCAGGCAAAAATGCTTAATTTCATTTCATCTGCCCTTAAATTCTGAGTTCAAATTCTGCTGAGGTCAATTTTGCTTTCCATCCTTTCTGAAGGATGTGAAAGTATGATAGGGGAGGAACAGGGGTTTTGCTGAAAAGATTAATATAGGATTTCCCTATCTGGAAAGGAAGAGAGTTGGTGAAGGAGTATCTTCAGGGTAGAAGGTAAAAATGAGAGAGAGACTTGGGATAGAGAAACAAAAATGGTAGGTGGGTAGGTAAGTGTACTGGGGTGCGACATATGGTTGGAGATGGAGATTGGGGTGGACACAGTATCAGTTTGGGGAAGGACAAATAAAGGAAATAGGAGTGGGCTGGGGAGGAGGAGGGGGTGACGATAAGGTGACATTGACACCTTATTATGATAATATATATAACATCAGCAGCAGCATCGGTTAATATCTGTTTTCCATGCTGGCATGGGTTGGACGGTTTCACTGGAGCAGGCAAGCTGGGGAGCAGCACCAGGCTCCAGACTGATTTGACTTGGTTTCTACAGCTGGATGCCCTTCCAAATGTCAACTACTTTACAGTGTGGACTGGGTGCTTTTAACGTGCTACCAGCACAAGTGCTTTGACATGGCACCAGCACAGGACTCACACAGGTCAATTCTCTTCACAATATATATTTATGTACAAGGCGGTGAGCTGGCAGAAATGCTAGCACGCCGGGCGAAATGCTTAGTGGTATTTCACCCGTCGCTACGTTCTGAGTTCAAATTCCATGGAGGTTGACTTTGCTTTCATCCTTTCGGGGTTGATAAATTAAGTACCAGTTGCATACTGGGGTTGATCTAATTGACTGGCCCCCTCCCCAAAAATTTCAGGCCTTGTGCCTAGAGTAGAAAAGAATATCCTGGTTACAATAAGGCAGCGAGCTGGTAGAAACGTTAGCACGCCGGGTGAAATGCTTAGCGGTATTTTGTCTGATATTACGTTCTGAGTTCAAATTCCCTTTCATCCTTTAGGGGTTTATAAATTAGGTACCAGTTGTGTACTGGGGTTGATCTAAGCGACTGCCCCCCACAAAAAAAAAACTGCTAAGTCACAGGGATGTAAACACACCACCATCGGTTGTCAAGTGATGTTGGGGGGACAAACAAAGACACACAAACAT